>NC_044913.1:43681807-43976755 GCF_001633185.2 Quercus lobata
GGGGGGGGGGGGGGGCATTGCCCCGCCTAGTCCATTAACAGCTCCATCAATGGCATTTAGTGTGTTTGGTCAAAATTAAAAAAACCAGCTTATTTTACTATTTAACTTATTTTTGTTACTATTTATAAGTCTAACGACACTTTTTGGTACTATTTATGGATCTCACTGTACTATTTCAGTTAACTTTTACCTTTATTTACATTACTTTTAGCAAAAAATTTTCAATTTCAGCAAAATAAATGAATCTCAAACAGATCCTAAATTTGTAATAGTTTTCGCATTTGGTTCGGTTTTTTTGGGGCCAAATGCACAATTCGAAAATCAAGGATCTATTTAGATACAACTGAAAACTGAAAAATATTGTAGCAAAATAATTTTTAAATGTGTGAATAGTACCATAAAACTTATTTTTAATAAAAAAAATTATTAAAAAGTTAAATTTATGGATCAATAAACAGTACACACATTATATTGGGCCAAAATGGCCCATTAGCATTAATTTTTGAAATATTTAGCAACAGAGCACTGTTTCGGAAATAATTAGGGAAATACCACTTTTTCCGAAAACGCCGCTATAGGGCCCGAAAATATCACTATAGGGCTTAAAAAACGCCACTATAGGGCCCCTTAACCTGTTATGGGGACTTATAAAAAATTTTTGCAGGAAAACGCCGCTATAGGGCCTAAAAACGTCACTATAGGGCTTAAAAACGCCACTATAGGGCCTCTTGAACTTGTTATGGGACTTACAAAAAAATTTTGCAGTAAAACGCCGCTATAGGGCCCAAAAACGTCACTATAGGGCTTAAAAACGCCAGTATAGGGCTCCTTGAACCTGTTATGGGACTTATAAAAAAATTTTGCAGGAAAACGCCGCTATAGGGCCGAAAAAGTGATATTTCCCTAATTATTTCCGAAACAGTGCTCTGTTGCTAAATATTTCAAAAATTAATGCTAATGGGCCATTTTGGCCCATTATATTGTCTTCCGAAAAAGTCAAATATTTCGGCTAAAAAATTAAAAAACAAAACAGCTAAAACCCAAACGTGCGTCTGGGAAGCGCGGCACACAAATCCAAATATTTTGCGTTTGGTAAAAATTTTAGATGCGTTTTCAGCCGCAAAACGTGGAAACCAACGTTTCTGCACTAGTACGAAAACATGATTCAAATACTGATGGAAACTTTCTCTCATATCCTATAATACCCTTACAATTTTTTCAAAAACCCAAATTTACCCTTTTGCCTAACCACAAAAGACAACCCATTCTCAGAAAATCACCGTGTTGCTGGACTCACCTTGCCATTAAATTTTTCTTCTGCATTTTTGTCCAGTATATTTTTCTTCACAAAGCAAAGTCAAGTGAGCTTGTGAGACCCACTGATACTAGTGGTGACGAGTTGTTGATGAGGAACTGAGAGTGAGTGAGAACCAGAGAGAAGCTTTACTAGTTTGGGTTAGACGAAACAAATGAGAAAACATTAAGAAAGAAAAGACAAAAATGAAGATGGAAGATAAAGGAGAAGAAGGTGAAAAGTAAAGGAGTGGAGGAATCAGGAAGATACATACGTGTTTGGAGGAGAAATTTAGGAAAAAAGAAAAAAAAAATGTAGAAGGTGTTAAACTTTTATACTTATTATGGCTGAGAAAATAAAGTGTATGGGAAAAAATTAAATAAAGAATTTAAAAAATTATAAAAAAAAAGTTTTGGGTTAGGTTAGAGCATTTACATCCAGTATCTTTAGACTATTCTAGTTTACCATTTCAAAAGTTATTTTATCTATTATATTATACTATTTTACAAAATATCCAATATTTCAACTTTTATTTTACAATACAACAAATTAAAATAAATGTCCCAAATTTAGCATTTGGCACACAAAAAAGATAGAAAAACAAGCTACAATAGATGTCTCAAATGCCAAAAAGTTTTAGGGTTTGTTTGGTTGAGAGGATGGAAAAGTGAGAAAATAAAAAAGATTTTATTAATTTATTTTCCCTCATTTGTGTTTGGTTGGGAAGGTGAAAAAGTGGAGGGATTGAAAACTTTTTTATTTGATTGAGAAGAAAAATAAGAAAATAGAAAATTTAATTTATATAAATTCTTATAAATTGTCTCATATGCCCTTATTAAAAAAAATTATTTAGTTAAAAAAAAAACCAAGTTTATTAAAAAAAAAATTAGGAAAAAAAAAACCTCATTACTAACCAAAACAACCAATCATACCCAATAAATAAATAAAAAAGAGCCAAATAACCAAAAAAAAAAATCATACCCAGTTAGAAGAAAAAAAAAAACGAATTGGAGATTAAAAAAAAAAAAAAAAAGCAGCGCAGTTAGAAATAAAGGCTCACCAATGTCCAGTTGGAAATTTTTTAAATAAAAAAAAAGTAGGGAAACAAAGGGTAGCAGCACGTAGTCACGTCTACAATGGGTTAGAAAAAAATTAAAAAAAAAAAAAAAAAAAAAGAAAAAACAAAAAAATTAAAAAAAAAAAAAAAAAAAAAGAATAGGAAACAATGGGCAGTAGCACGGACACAGTGGCTTTGACGCGGGCATTTTTGACCGTTTGCATAATTTTCTCTTTTATTTTCTCCAGAGAGATTGTATTTTGATGAGCTAGGAAAGAAAACTCTTAGGTCCAGCAAAATTCCCTTCCCCTTCTCCTCCCAACTAAACACTTCTCCCAACCATTTTCTTTCCATTTTTTTTTTAATCCTCTTTATTTGACCTTCAACCAACACACCTTTAGTATTTGTGATGTATTATTATGATTATTTTAAAAATTATTATTATTATTAACAAGTGAAACAAATAAGTACAAAGGAAATTATCTTTTTTTATATATATATATATATATATTTTGTCCCTTTCGGGAATTTACACCTCAAACTTCAATTTGATAAGTTTTAACCAAATACTTGCTTTTTTTAAAATGCACTTTTAACCACTTTTACTAAATGTTCTACTTTTTTTTAAAATGCCACTTTTTAAAAAAGTCAAGTTATAAAAAGCTGAATTAAACACAACCTTAAATTTTTAATATTTATCCAAACTAAAGCAGTCAAAAGCAAAATAATAGATATAGAAAAGTACTTACTACTTTTCTAAATGAACTCATGTGAGCAGGGACGGAGTCACTAATGAACTAGGGGCAACGCCCCCCTAATTTTTTTTTAAATTATTATATATGTGTACTAATTTTAATAATTTTATTTTATAAAATTATATTTTACTTCCCATAAATAATATTATTGATTCTTTTAAGAGTAATATAGGCTCACAAACTTTTTTATAAATTGTTTTAGAAGCAAATTCTTATTGGTTCACATATGAGCCCACTGCTTACATCATTTTTTACCTACTAATAACCACTTATTACCTCAACGATTTATAAAAAAATTAGTAACTCTAGCATTTTTTTTCATTTTAGTGACCATGAAAAAAATTTATAGATCTAAAATTAAATAAAAAAAATTAGTTCAACAACAAAAATTACCAATAGTGATACTAAAAAAAATTAAGTCCAATCAACCAATTTTATCTAAAATAAACAACCATACCCTTTAAAAAAAATTCTAAATAAAAATAATTTTGTTCTTACCCACACAAAAAAAAAAAAAAAAAAAAATCAACCATTAAGTAATAGCAAAGTCAGAAGTTGAAACCACCACACACAGCCAACTGCCTCTCCTAACTCAAAGTTCTGACTCCATCTCTACACGTGAGGACACATCTTCACTATTCACATACAACTCACTATATGATAAATTGTGATATAAAATTGTGTACTTTTATGTGTCCCTAGTATTATTCATAATAAATTTGTAATAGTTTTAAATTTTTAATACTTTTCCAAACTAAAGAATCAAAAGCATAATAAATTAAGGGAAATAGATATAGAAAACTACTTACTACTTTTCTCCGGGGCCAGGTCTATAAATATATACCTCATCGACTACCCTCATAGTCATAAATGAACACTCGGCCAATTTCCAAGACTCTCCCACTCTTTTCACTTGTACTTTCCAGCATGAGGACTTTTCATAAGCAATTTCACAAGCTACTTCTTGCTTCCCTGGTTTGGATTCATTATGTAATCTTGATTGCTACCCTCTTCAAACAGGTGGTATTAAGTTTCTTTCTTTTTCATTCATTCTCCAAGCAGCATTATGAGCATGACATGCCTGAAATCAGTGAAGAGTTAAGCATAAACCTCTGCAAGCGCAAGCCGGGGACTAGTGAAGAAGTAGAATGTGCAGTGTGTCTGTGCAAGATTGGGGAAGGAGAAGAGATTAGACAGCTGAGATGTGATCATCTTTTTCATAGAGTTTGCTTAGATAGATGGCTTGGATACAGGCGTTTAACTTGTCCCCTTTGTCGTGGTTCTCTACTTCCATGTACAACCATTGCTGAGCCTGGGGTTAGGGTCGAAGTGTTGCATTTTAAATATGCTTCTTTAACTTCGGGTGACCGAGAGACATGGTGGCTACGTTGAATCATATGAAATAGCAAAATATGATGACAACTTATTCCTTGTAATACTCCTCACCCCTGTAATAAATGTGCCAAATGCTAAAATAAATAAATGAAAAGTCAGTTTTTTTATTAATTCTCTCTCCTCTCTATTGACTCTCTCTCTCTCTCTCCTTGTAGTCAAGTACAATGGCAGTCGTTCGTGGGTTTTCAATGGTGTGTTTGGCGGTGGGTTCAGTGGTTTTCAGTGGTGGGTTTGTTGGTCAGTGGCCAGGTGGTGGGTTCAGAGGTTTTGGGTTGATTTTTGCAGAATTGGTTTGATTTTGGTTTGTTTTGATTTTGTGGTTGATTTTTTGGGTTGTACTAGGTTGATTTTGTGGTTGCTAGGTTGTAGCTGAATTGCAATCTCAAGCGCCTTTCCTATTCTATATACTTATCTATTTAGGTAGATTGTTCTACTTCAGGTTATAATTCCTCTTTTGTGCAGAACTGCATCTAGAATGAGATAACTTTGAAAAAATTAAAAAAACCCTTTAACAATAAGGTCAAAATTGAATTGTTCTTTCATCATTCCGGATTTTTGTACCATGGTCCATAACAAAGGATGTTCATGTGATTCATATTCTGTACGTGCACCTCCACCTTCCTACGAGGCAACTCTTCATTTGTAAAATTAATGAAGCACATACAGAATATGAATCACTTTTACTCCTTCTGTTTCTCTTCTACGCAGTGTTACTTCTCTTTCTATTCTTCACTGCTCACCATGGAAGACCTCACTAAAAATTGGTCTGAATTATCTCTATCTGATAGAGAACATGCTGGTTTTGTCCTTCCAAAAATTCACAAATCAGGGGAATACATTATAGTAGCAAAGTTTTTAACTTAATGCTATCTCATTGTGGAGGCAGTGGTTCGTACGTTTCAGCAGCGATGGAGGTCAGTGAATGGTTATAAAATTTGAAATCTGGGAGATCATAGGGTGCTTTTTGTTTTCGACAACAGTTCAGATGTGGAAAGGATAATCAAAAATCAGCCATGGAGTTTTGATAAACACCTTGTGGTCTTGCAAACATTTGAAGAGTTTTCAAAACTCAAAGATCTAGGTTTTGATAAAGCATTGTTTCGGGTTCAAGTTCATGATATTGCAGAAAGCATTTGGGAAACCATTGGAGAGGTCCGAAGGTCACCTAAATCCACAGATGATGATGGAGGTAACTTCATTCGGGAACGTTTCACAGTGGATATTACTCTTCCTTTATGCCGAGGTTTTTGTGCATTAAAATAGCATTTTGATTATGTTTTTAAAAATCAAATTGGACCGGCCGGTTCAACTGGAAATCGAACACCACTTATGAGTAAAATTGAAAAATAATAAAAACCGGATTAACCGGGAATCGTCCGGTTAAACGTAGAAACCGGAAAACTGGCATGGCTGAATTTGTTTGGTAGAATACGCTGAAACTGATGAGTTTTTAGCAAAAAGACAAAAAAATTGCTTTTTTTTTTCTCAAATACACCATAAAAACTATAAGAATAATAATCCAAGAATGTAGGAATGCAAAAACTTCATGAAGAGAGAGAGGGAAAGATAGAATGAGGTAAAGAATTAAAAATTAAAATGTGATACTTGATTATTTTTTAGCTGTATCGTGGATTACTTGAGCAGCTTCAACTTATTGAAATTTTTTATTTTGAAATTTGCAGCAGACTTGAGAAACATAAGGGCCCGTTTGGTCATAGTTTTTAAAAATTGTTGTTTAAATAGATGTGAAAATTGTGGTTTAAAAAGTATTGTTGAAATACATGTTTTTAGTGTGAGTAAAAAAAAAAAATGTGTTTGGTATCATAGTTTAAACAATATTTTTCAATGTTCAAAAATATAAAATATGTGTTTGGTACGTGTGTTTTAAATGATAAAAAAAAGCTGACCAATGTACTTAAATATTGTTTTTTTAAATCGGGAGAGAGAACATGCATTATATTCCCAGCTCCTCTCTTCCTTCTTCAAATCTTCTCTTCCCTGAGAGCAAAAAACAAAACCCACGGTGTAGTCGTCATCTCCATCGACGCTAAAGAAGGTCCACGGCTGGGCTTCACGTTCCTCAGCATCTCATCTCCACTATCAGCACTCCAAGACCTAGTAAGAAATCGAGCTTTTGTCGCCGCCGTCGTCATCGACGCTAAAGAAGGTCCACGGCTGGGCTTCACGTTCCTCAGCATCTCATCTCCACTGTCAGCACTCCAAGACCCAGTAAGAAATTGAGCTTTTGTCGCCGCCGTTGTCGACCCATTTTTTTAATCCAAGTTCGAATCTCACTTTCACCTTACTTGTGTGAGATTGATAGGGGTTATTGGTGATGCGGTGTGTGGGATTTTGACGCATTTATGAAGCCACTGTGAGGATTAATGGCGCTGGGTCTGTGAGGGGTGAGGTGTAATGGCGCTGGGTGAGGGGAGTTATGGAGGTGGGTGAGAGTTATGGAGGTAGATGAGAGTTCGGACTGTGTGATCTTCTTGGTACCAGGTATTTGGGTTTGGGGCGTGAAGAGATGATAGTACAAAGAGGAGACAAAGATTCACAAAAGCTGATCAGGTGGGCTCCTAGTGTGTTCAATTTTATTACCGAAATGCCACTGGAAACACTTGTTTGTTGTTTAAAATCAGCTCCGAGCACATTTCAAAAAACATTGTTCAAACATGGATTTTGGAGAAATAGTTTTCAAACAATCCTGTTTTGAAAATAGTGACCAAACACATTTTTTAAAATTTTGGACACAGTGTTCAGTGTTTAAACACTGAACACTGTGTTTTGAGAAGGGTGACCAAACGGGCTCTAAGACTCTGAGATTGAGAGCCTTCAAGAGCCACCGTTAAAAATAAAAGAAAAAAAATGATAGGAAAGGAGAAATGAGAGTTTGAAAAAAGTGAGGGTAGATAGAGTATTAATGAGAGTGTTGCTTTTTTTCTTTTTCAATGTCTTTGTCCTCCACCACCGAGAGTCGTGTTGAACTTCCTTTTACAGGTATTGGACCGTGTGTGAGGCTATAAAAAGTGAGGGTACATATAGTATTAATGAGAGTTGCTTTTTTTCTTTTTCAATGTCTTTGTTTCCAACTCAAAGAGTCGTGTAGAACTTACTTTTACAGGTACTGGAACGTGTGTGAGGCTATGAGAATGCTAAAAGTATAAGTAATGGTCAAAAACTCTACTCCTGCAGAAAGAAACGTGTCGTACTGGTGAGATAGTAAAAATTAAAAAACAAAAAAAAGAAGGTAATTCAATTTATTTTTTTAAGTAAGTATTAGTGGAGCTCGATCAAGTGGTTTACAAATCATTATTTATAAAAATTTGTGAAGTTAAGTAAATTTTTTTTAATATAAGATACGAAAATTCATATTAAAATTATTTTAAAATTTTAAATATTTTAATAATATTAATTATGATATCATTAGTTAAATCGAGTTCAACTCCAGTATGATTAAAAAAAAAAAAATCACTTGGTCAAAAAAAAAAAAAAAAAAAATCAGTGTCTTTTTAAAGAAACCAATTTTTTGACCGAACCAGTTTTTAAAACTAGGATCTTTTTTTTTTTTTTTTTTTGCTAAATTAAAACCAGGATCTTGATACAACATCTAATGCTAGTGGTTTTATTATGTTGTTTATAATCAAACCCACATCACTCATTCCAAAGGTTAAAAGCCCGGTAAGAGTTTCTGAATATCGTCCAATTGTACTGTGTAATATTCTTTATAAGCTTATTTCAAAAGTTATTGCAAATAGACTTAAAAATATTTTACCTAGTATTATTTCAGAAACTCAAAGTGTTTTTCAATCTAGTAAGGCAATCTTTGACAACATTTTAATTGCCTTTGAGATCTTACATCATATGAAGAATCAGAAATCCAAGAAATTGGGTTTTATAGCAATGAAACTAGACATGAGTAAGGCGTATGATTGGGTGGAGTGGAGTTATCTGGTGAAGATTATGGAGAAATTGGGATTTTGTGAAAAATGGCTATCTCTCGTTTATGAGTGTATTAGCATGGTGTCTTATTCAATTTTGGTAAATGGAGAGCCTAGGGGGGATATTAGGCCATCAAGGGGAATAAGGCAAGGAGACCCACTATCTCCCTATCTTTTTTTGTTGTGTTCAGAAAGCTTAAATAGAATCCTTCGACAGGCAACTTCTAATGATAGTATAAGGGGTTTTTCTTTGTGCAAAAGAGGACCAAGAATCTCACAATTATTTTTTGCAGATGATAGTTTATTATTCTGGCTACTATGTCAGATTTATTAGCTGTCCAGGATATTTTGTCTTTGTATGAAGAAGCTTCAAGCCAAAAGCTCAACGGGATCTTATGCTTGGCAAAGCATCCTCAAATCGAGGAAGGTGATATCTTTGGGCATGAGATGGAAAATAGGTAATGGCAGGAGCATAGACATTGTTGAGGTCTAAAAAAGTCACAGCACCTAAGCTCAAAGAAATAAGCGCAAGGGGCCATGAAAAAGAGAAGAAATGGTAAGCCCAAAAGGCTTGAAGCCCAAAAAACATAAAGAAGAAAAAAAGGCAAGCCCGGAAGTTTATGAGAAAAGAAGAAAGAAAAAGAAAAGAAGCCCAGATCAGAAGATTGAAGAAGAAAGCTGAGCTGGGATTCTCAGAAACTGCCAAAAGGCTCAGGATCCCCGAGACATGTAATACAGTCAAGAAAGGATTAAGACAGCTCAAAAGAAAAGGCCAAAAAAAAAAAAATAAAAAAAATAAAGAGAACACAAGAAAACAGAGGATGGGCATGTCTTTCTCAAGTATCAAATGACCCAGCAAGAAAAGAAGAAAAACACTTGGAGCAACTTCTCATGGTGCAAGTGGGTGGCACCTCGGGAAACCAAAATGAAGAAGTATAAAAAGGGGAGTAGCAGCGAAAGACTTTCAAACATGCAGAGTGGGATTTCGCCCATTTGAGAAAAAAGATAAAGAAAAATGACGGCCAAAAGCTAGACCATGAAGTACATGACCTCAGTGTACTCTGAAATAGGTAGTCAGCCATGGACTTTTAAAAAAACAACACTAAAAGGAAGGAAAGAATGAAGAACAGGGAAACTAAACCTTCTGGGCGATGGGCACAACACAGGCTCTGGTACCAAAGGGGCAAAACAGGGGAATCAATAGTTCCCCTGGGACTCCAGAATAGCATTATAAAAAAAGGGGAAGCATTGCAAAGAGGAGGGGAAGATTGGACAAGAGAATCATTTGAGAAAGTTCTGTCGAGAAGAAAACTCAGAGAAATTAGTAAAATTACTTCTTGGTATCCTAGAAAAAGCCACTATAGCACATACTCAAATTCAAAAAGAATCAAACTTTGCAAATCTTAGAGGTTTAAATAACCATCTAAGACTGTAATTTTTGAGCTTGCTTGAACCTTGTATCACGTCTTAGTGAGCACACTGTAATCATAACAAAGAAAATTCAATGAAATATTCCCTATTGATTTGAGGATCCCTAACCATTACTTTGTGCTTTTTTTTACTGTTTGCTTTTGCATTACTTTGCTGTTTTGATTGTTGTTCGATACAAATATCCTTATTTGTTAGTTTATATGTATTGTAGGAAGCATGCCCTGTGTACCACTTGATTCTTAAACAGCCATTTAACTACGGTGAATCAAAACCCAGTCCACCAAACTACAACCACTCGGCCCAGGATCCCTGGGCCTGAGTGCTACAAAAAAAGCACTCTCACAGACATATATAAGGATAACTGGTTGCCGGGGAAGGGATCAGCAAAAATTGTCTTGCCACGAAGGCCAGAGTTGGATGGTGCCCAGGTTGCTGCTCTCATTAACTCGTCTATACATTCGTGGGATAAGAACATGGTTGACCAGAATTTCTTACTTTTTGAGGCAAACCGGATCAAAGCCATTCCCATGTGTTGGATGGATCAATGCGATAGACTTATTTGGCCTGATACTCCAGATGGGAATTATTCAGTCAAGGCTGGTTATCAAAAATTATGTGAGGAAGCAGATGCTAGTAATGCCTCAAGTTCAAACCCAATGCAATAGAAGTCTTTTTGGAAAAAGGTTTGGAAGCTTCAGGTGCCTAATAAAATAAAAAATTTTCTATGGTGTGTTTGTTCAAATGCTTTGCCAACAAAGGAGAATCTGAAGAAACGAAAAATCATAGACGATGCATGTTGCAATGCTTGCCTAACGGAGTAAGAATCCATACTCCACACGTTATAGGAGTGCGAGAAGCTCAGTCACGTGTGGGCCCCTTGTTTCAGCTGGGTCCGAACAGAGCATCCCGATATTCGTGACATGCAAGACTTGATAAATATGCTTGGACAGCAGGTCCAGAGGTTGGAGTTGTTCGGAGTGGTGGCATGGTTCATATGGAGTCACAGGAATAAATTGAGATTAAACGAGAAGGGTTTGCCAAGTGAAAAAATTTTCAAAGCTGCAAAAATTTACCTCTCAAACTATCAAGCTAAATGTCTGACGTTTAGAATGAAGCAACCTAAGGAAAACACTAAATGGCAACCTCCAGTGGAAGGCATTTATAAGACGAACTATGATGGGGCTGTTTTCACCGAGTCAGGGGAAGCGGGGATTGGAGTTATTGTAAGAGATGCAAGGGGGGAGGTGATCACTGCTTTAGCTGAAAAAATCTTATACCCAGGTTCAGTGGAAGTGTTGGAGGCTTTAGTTACACGAAAAGCAACAAAATTTGTTGTGGAGTTGGGATTATCTTCTTCAATACTAGAAGGCGACTCTGAGGTGGTTTACAGGGCGTTGTAGGCTTTAGATTGGCGTCACTCATCCATTGGTGAAATTGTAAATGACACAGTGTCTATGGTAGGTTCGCTTAGAACATTTTCTTTCTTTCATACTAGGCAGCATGGCAATAATGCAGCTCATGCGTTGGCCAAGAGACCAATTGTTTCTCTTCCTTTATTAGTTTGGATGGAACATGTTCCACCAGACGTTAGTACATTTGTAATTTCTGATTTGTCATTTGATGAATAAGATTGCCCAGACGGGATTCTAAAAAATAAAAAAAAGTCAAGACGTTATGTTTGGTTCCTTGAAAATGCATGGTTTTGAAATCCAGATCAAATCGTTCGGTCAAAACCGAAAACCGGTCACTAGTCTGATTTTTTAAACCCACAAAACTGGAAATTTTATTTTTGCAGGAAACCGTTCAAACCGTGGCCAAAACGTCCGGTTGTCGGAACCGTGTATGGGTTTGCTAGTTTCTTTCCCTAATATTTTTTTATTTTTTATTTTTTATTTTTCTAAAAATGCAATGGTTGTCAAGACTCAAAAGCCGAAGTTACCTCTTTTTTGCCAGATCTGTTTGTTTGGGGAGAGACTGACAAGATAGCTTGAAATAGATTAGAGGCTTTTCCAGATCCGCTTGTTTGGAGGGTGAATAAGTGAAGTAAGAGAGATTGAGGCTGGCCTGGGTTTTGATCGTGAAATGAGGCAGAGGTCGAAAAAGAGAGAGATGATTGAGAAGTGAGAGCTGAGAGGAAGCGAATAAGAGAGAGGGCGAGAGGGTCAGTGAGAGACAGGTAAAATGTACTAGTGTTAGTGGGGTTATTTTATTCTAAAACTTAAAAAACCATGTTGACTATTCAACAAAAAGGAAAGAACCATGTGGAATACTGTGGAATGTTCTTTTCTATTTGTCATGAACGACTTTTAAATAAATTAGTTTATTAAAGCCTTTGAGATATTATCTATCTTGTACAAATTTGTTAAAAATTAATAAGAGAAATTCTACTTAGTCTTTACTTTTTATTATTTATATATTAAATCTTTTTAAACATTATATTATTTTAATCAATATTGCTAAATTTTGTACATTTAATTTATTTATTTTTATATTATTAATTATTAAAATAATTATTACATCAATACAGTTCAACCTTGGTTGAACTTCAGTTCGACTCCAAAAACCTTGAATTTCTCTTTTACGATTCAATGAACGGTCTGGGTTTGAACACCATGTGAAAATGCCTTTTTTTAAAATAAAAAAAAAATCATTTTCTATTTTTAATTTTTTATGGGCCTGCCACCCAAAGACATGTTTGCTTGTATTTTTTGTTTGAAAGTTTCAAAAACAAGATCTATTGAAAAATGAAAAAAAACAAATACAGAGCAATCTCATTATAAAAAAATAAGTTTATTTGCGATGAACAAAGACCATTGTTAATGTAATTTTTTGACGACTAAAAGCTGTCATAACTAGTATGTTTGTCATCAAAAATACAACTTCGTATAAGGAAGTTGGATGACCAAATAACTATTGCATCAAACTATGGTCATCTAAAACGGGGGTTTCCACTGGAATATGCACGGCCCAACCTTGAAAAATAGTGTTAGCCGAACTATCACGTATGGGTTCAAGCAAACCTTGTCTAACTCTTCTGGGCCCTTGGAATCTCACCTCATCGCTAGTAAGTCTGTGCGGCAGAAATTCGGGTAGCTGAACATCGAAGTAAGGAATCGAAAAGTACCCAAGATTGCATAGTATGCATATAAAATAAATTAATCTCACATCAAAAGTTTTGAATAGAAATTTTTACAAACATCTTATGTGCATTTCCAAAATCAATATTAATATAAAACAATGAACCATTGTGAAACCCAAACCACAATAGCAACAAACTAAAGGGAATGAGAGAAAACTAATTCAAATTAAGAAATATTATTAAGCTAAGAAGCATAGTAGTATTTTAATGAAAGATACTAAGTGATAATCTTTAGTGTTATAAAACAAAAATGAAAGAAAGGAATGAATCTTTGGTAAAGAAATCAAGGAAAGAAAAATAAAATTAATAAATCTGATGTAAAAATTTCCTTAATGCCAAAGCCAAGAGACCCATACACACAACCACAAGCATGCAATTTTCCATTCAATCACAATACATCCTTCCATATCCATTTTTCAAACCCAAGCAAAATCAAACTTTTCGCCATGTTTAAAAAAGAAAAAAAAAAAAAAAAAAGACATTAGAGGGAAAGAGAGAGGGAACTCGGCAACCACGAGTGGTGGTGATGCGGGTGAGAAGCACTGCCAGCCACAGTGGTGCAGGTGCAAGCAGAAGCTTGATTGGGCTTGAGAGAGAGAGGCTTTAAAAGAGGAGAACGCCACACCAAATAGCATCGAAGGTGGTGGTGTACAGGACTTGGTGGTTGCTAGTTGCAACCATGGAGATTCAGAGACGAAGAGAAAAGGGATTAAGCCATAAATTTTCCTGGTTGAAGAGAGAGAGAGAGAGAGAGAGAGAGTTTTTTTTTTTTTAAATTTGGTATATCTAAAGAGAAGAAGAGAAAGGTGAAAAAACGAAGAGAAAAAAAAAATTGACAAGTATCAATGACGTGTCAATTCAATGTAGCCATTAGATTATATCAAGGGCTGAAATTAGAGTTATTGCACCATGTGCAATACCCTAGGTATTGCGTTGGATCTCAATCCATACCCAATTGGCCAATAGCAAAAAAACATGCAACATACATGAAAAATGTAAAAAAGTATAACTTGGTTTAAATGCAAAGAAAAATCAGTAGGGAGAGAAGACAAAGAATAAATTGCAAAACCTTTTGTATACGTTGCGTCAAGTGAGTTATTATTAGGAGTTCAAATTCTCTGACCCACAAAATATGCTCTACTATTCCATGTATCACTAATTAAAAACTGGCATGCGCCAATGAAGTTACTGACACCTCCCACTTCCATTAATTTATCTCTTTCTCAAAGACTGCACCATCACCAAAGAAGCTATCACAAGAGGGAAAAAATTTTCTATACATACATGCATTTAGAAATTTGGTAATAATAATTTTTTTTTAAAAAAAAAAAACCATAAATAGTCCATATATGAAATAAATCAAAAACCCAATATCCAAACAAATTTAGCTATGGGTTAATAACCTTCATGCAGACCCACAAACCCATCTCTCTAAGCTTATAACCACAATGAAAATACCACTACAGCACTAGCCTATCACTACTTCTACTAGTACTTATACACATCCCACCAAATTGTTTAGCACCAAACAACAAAACTCCCAAAGGGTCGCCATTTGATAAGACAACTACTTGTTTACGAAATCAATGTTTGCTTCAAAGATGAAGTGCAACCACAGGTTGAAGTCAGTCTCCAATCTTGACCTTATCCTTTTTTGTTAGATTGACATCAAGATTTGTTGTGAAAAATCCCCAAAGAGAAGAAATTAAGAAATTGCCCACAGCAAAACCCAAAAAGTCAAGCAAGAAGAAATTACCCACAACTTAAAAAATTGGGATGTGATGATTGATTAAACAGAATAGTGCTTCTTTGAACAGTTGAGCTGTGGATAAAAAGCGAGCAAAAGGGAAGTCAATAGAGGGAAGGTTGGAGGTGGAAGGTGTCAGTGGCTTGAGGCATTAACGTTTGTTAGTTTGAGAAATAAAAAGAATAGATGCCTGTCATTTTTTAATTAGTGGTACATGTAGCGGAGCATATTTTGTGATACAGAAGATTTGGACTCATTATTAGTACACACTTGTTTTTTCACACACTTAGGTTGTAAACAATTCGAGTTCTATGAGTATTGAATGCTCAAGTTTAGCTTGAACATGAACCAAGCCTTTAAATTATGTTTAAGTTTGTTAGATAGTTACAACGCTTAAGTTCGATATGGCTTGACTTGATTTATTAGTCAAGCTTGACCTCAAACTCAAGCTTCATATAAAGTTTTTGAGCTCAAGATCAAGCTTTTGAACTTGAGATCCAATATAAAAATATCATCAAAAACATATTTAGTATATTATTAAGTCTATTCGATTTAGACATGTGGCCTCAACTCTCAATTAATTAAATATTCAATATGATATAAGTTTATTTTTCAAGCACATATTGAGCTTATTACCAAACACATAGACCAACCTAAGTGCAACTTAAGCTCTATTGTTCATGAGCCTGTTCATAATTTTTTTTTGCTTGGGCCCATCTCGTTTATTAAACAAATCTAAAAAATTAAGGCTTAGGTTTGGCTCATTTATAAACAAAAAAAAAAATATAAACAATTTTTTTAACGAAAGGATTTACTTCATTCATGAGAGATAACAGTACCCAAGATGTGTGATCTCTCAATTAGTTCTTACATACATTTTTTCTTTTTTTTTTTGGGAAATGTTTGTTCTAGAGAGATAAAAGAGAAAATTGTTTTCTCTACTTTTAATTGTACGTACATTTAATTGCCAAAGGCTGTTATTTTATTTAATCTTAGTAAATAAACTACTAATTACCAAATTGGGCTCGCCTTTTTGGTTGGGTTGTGACTTGAGATGAGAGCAAAATGGACAAATAAGTCTCTAGCTCCAATGACCTTCAGGCATCCATCAACTCTTGACAAGCCCAAGGTTACCATTAATTATATAACAAATACTATCATGGAAATATAATTGCACTCTGAGCCTTATTAATAAATTATATCTCAAGACTCTAATATCATACGATTTGACACCTCCATGAAACATTCATAGCGAACAAAGTCATAATAAACTACCACTTTGTAAATCACTAATTTATTCCTTGAGTCTCTGGTGTAATCTGTTAGTTATTTATATATTTTATGAAACATAATTTCATCAAATATAAACTTTAGTAACTCTTTACTAAAGCGGTTGAGCCCAGCACCTTGAATAATTAGCTCTTGTCAAATCGTGAACTATGTCATTTCACCTCAAAATCAATTAGTGATGAGAAAGACACACTCAAATCTTTTATGACCTTTTGACATCACACTACGCGGGCCTGTTTTTAGAGTGGTTGTAGAAAGTCAAATTGTGGTCCCCTAACAATTCCTAATAAACTTATTTTAAGGGAATATTTTGTGTTTATATAGAAAGAGATCATGGATTTCATCTTGAGAATATGTGTTCTCTCAACACATCGAGTAGTTACTCGACATTGAGATTTTGACGGTTTAGATACTCCTGATATATCAAAACAATCTACATTTTATGATTGGGTTCACAATCTTCTCATTATTTAGAGTTTATAAAAATAGAAGTCATGAGATTTATTATTCATGTGGTAATTATTAATTGAATAATTAATCTCACAACGACCTAGTTCAATATGTCTTACACACCAACATATCGATTAGAATTTTCCACTTCCATGATCAAGACAGACCATCTTAGTTGACATGTTACACTTTTTTCAAATGAAACACCCAATTTCATCACCCATTACGAACTAGGTTTTTTAGCTTACAAAAAACTTGTGATTTATATTTTTTGTAACTAAATCACATACAATGCATCTTAAGGAATATATAATAATGTATGATTAGTTCATATACAAATAATCTCATTTATTAAACAATTTAATTATTTAAAATATAATAATAAATTGGATTTTAGGGCACAAACTCTAACAATTATGTTGTTCAAAGTATTAGAAGCAAAGAAAAGGTACATCAACCATAATTGGAATATTCTTCGGATTATTTGTTCTGACAGGTACAAAGGTGCTACCAACAATATTGTTTTTATTCAATAGTTCAACTAATATTTGTGACAACAATAAAGAACATATAACTTGATCTTCAGATTATATCATCACCTTTTACTAACATCCATTTTGAATGAATTCTTAACATAGCATATATTTTGTTTTCCTCCCTAAATGAGTTGTTATTTCTTTGCCTCTGGTTAGACATTTAAAGTATTTTAAAACATATTTGAATATTATTCTGAAACATTATTCAAATTTTCCTAGTCATCTCCTGTTTTATGATTTTACTTATTTGGACCCAAATTTTAAGCTGATATGCATGCTTCAATCTCTGTTTTTAAAGCAGGGATGTAGAATTTTTAATTAAATAAATATGAAATTGTAATATATGTCTTGCTTTTATTTGAACAAGGTCGATTTACTAAAGAGTTGGATTCGATGACACTTTCAATTATAAGACAGAGCATGACTTGGATGCAGCTCTAAAAGGTCAGTGGACAATACGCATATAAATTATTTAAAAGAAATCAATGAGACAATATCAAATTTCCCTTTTTCCAATGGTAATTGCACTATTCACTAATATACTCAAGGTGACAGCAAATTGCATAACACTAAAGAGTAAAATTTAGCAAAAACTAATGTTTGATAAATTTCACAATAACAATATCAAGGCCTAATTGAATTGTTACTTGCAAGAAAAAGTTTTATAAAAAACTGAGAGGCATTTTTTTTTTTTTGGTGGGGGGTGCTTTCCTAAAGGCATTAACATAATACTTTGATAATGTTGGAGGGAAAAAGCTTGATGTAGTGCTCCTTACACATGAGACTCCATGGGTGCATTGCCGTAGTTGGAATGATCTCACAGTACAATCATGATCAACCTGAAGGCATAAGAAATTTATTATCTGTGGTATATAAGAGGATTCATAGAGAAGGATTTATAGTGTATGATTCCTATCACCTCTTATGGCCTATTTGGATGCTTAAAAAAGGAGGGGGAGTAAAGTAGAGGGAAGGAGAGTAATTCAATTATCTTGTTCGGAAGTTTTTTAAGGAAGGCCCTTTTTATTGTACTTTTTTTTCTTTGGTGGTGTCCTTTGACTCAATCTGAACAGCTCTGAAGCTCGTCTCGTTGTTCTTGTTGCTCACAAAAGAAGCATCAGTTCGATTGGGTCATCTGATGTTTCAGGCCCTGCCCTGTATTTAAAGGAAGTGAGATATATTATTCATTTTATTAAAAGGCAGACTGTTGGCCTTCTAGAGATGAAACTGTCACTTCTCTTGGATAAGGTAGAAATAGCGACTTGTCTACCCACTTAATCAAAACCCAACATAAAGCCCAAGGTCCATTAAACGAATTAAACTCGGTACGCAGATAGATAATTAGGCCTAGGCCTTGTTACGATGGGCCCAACCTTGAGGTCAGGACCTTGGCCAAGGAGATGACAACTAGGGAGGTTTTGAATGGTCGGCTAAATCGTGACTGATAATGCCATAGTCGGGGTTAGACATGAATCTAGTGAGGTCGATAGCCAAGGATTGGTAGTGCTATTGGGAATCCACTCCCGAACGCTATTCGGTGTCTAGAACAAGTTCCAAGGGAATCCTCTAAAGTCGTGAGGATCCCTTGGGATTCTAATGAATGTAGGAACATGTGTGAAGTGGGGTAATAATGATGATCATCCCATTAACAAGAGACTATAAAAGGGGGAAGTGGATAAAGGCAAGGGGGTTGGGAAAAATCTAGGGGTGTAAGAGTGTGAGAGAGAGGGAAAACACTAGGAAACACAGAGGGAAACACTAGGAAACACTGAGGGAAACACAGAGGAATCAAGGCATGTTTTGGGCCTAAGTCGTAGGATTAAGAGTTAACCCACTTAGAAATAAATTGTAACCCTATTTCTTTGGTCGAGACTGTTTTGGGTGCACACATTATATATACTTAAATGTTTTATATTAACGAGTTTGCTCACATATGTTTTATTAATTTTGAGATTAAAATATTTAATAATTTAGTTGAGACTTGGACTTGAGGTTGATTTGTCTTGTAAAATAAACTTATGAAATATAGAAAAAAAAAAAAAAAAGGTCAAACTTCAAGGCCTATAAGTGTACTTTAGTCAACAATGATTAAGCATTTTGTTAGGTTCTAAAAGTTTAAAACAATTGGCAAACCGTAAACACAAACTTGTCTAGATATAGATCTTAGAGTCTATAGGATTTATTAGACAATGCTCAAGGTGCTGTAAGTCAGAATACAAGAAAAAGGAAGCTACAGGTTCAGGAATTCAAAACATGCCAGGTTTGACTTATCGAGAGAACAGGTTCGACTGATCGAAAGACAGGTTCTGCAAAATTTAATTAAAGCCTATCAGCTTGTTGAGTTCATTAAGTGATTAGGATTTCAGATCTATTTCACATAGTATTTAAAGGAAACCCTAAGACACATTTTGTAATGACTTTGGAAGTGCTCTTTTGAGATCTAAAAGGTACCATGCCTTCTCCTTTCAAAGTCACTACTGGAAATTATTCTCATATCATTAGAATCGGTAGATCTGAAGTTGCTAAAACAAGATTATACATAACTGATGATTTAAACGTTGAAGGGTGGTCTTGGAGTCACAAACTAGAGAGTTTGTGTTGCTAAACCTTTGAGTGGGATCTCAAAGTCACAGACGAGGAGTTTATGTTCAGCAAATCCAAGATAGAAGAGTCCGTGAAGTCGAAATTGCACATGGTCGTGTTAATAAGTTTTACACGAGGTAGCTTTAGATTTAGGGTTTAAATATATTGTAATCTTCCATTCTATCATAATGGATTTGTTTACCTTGAGGATAACTAGATTAAACTCTCCTCAAGTTTTTACCTTAAAACGTTCGGTTTCATTGGTTTTTCTAGGTCATCGTATTATTGTCTTTTTTAACACTAGGTAATATGATTGCATGAGTTTAACTTAGATCTGAATAATTAACCTAAGTAACTACTTAGCTAATTCATTAGGTTAAACTAATCTATTTTTCAAGGGGTCTAAACAAACAAACGCATTCCACCAAACAATTAGGACCTACAACTCCATATATAATTGTAGCAATTGCAGTGTATTTTGAAATTCTGAATTTGGATGTACAAAAAGGCACCTCAATTTAAAGGAATAGCCCTTTTATTTATAAACATAAAAAATATAATTAATCGCAAACCTTAAATCAACTCTCCAATTAAATGTTCAAAGCTGCTATGAATATCTCAATTTAGTCTAAAAACCTTCGATTTGACATCCAAACATTCAATTTATCAAAAGTCCCAAATTTGGTTTAATTTCATACTTTAACCATTTCTATTCTTTGATTACTCTCAAACTAAAAACGCACACACATTGATTTTATTGGATTTTACATATTCAATTTATTTTTATTGTAATATTTATGTCCACAAACTAAACATACAAACTATTTTGGGAAAAATACCCATTCACCTCCTAAACTTTCAACTACTAGCCAAAAGACTCCCTTAACTTTTTTATTGGCCAATTTACTCCTTAAACTATTCACAACTGCCAAATCAATACTTCAGTTAGTCACACATTAAAACACTAACAGAATAAGCATATGTGACTCACATGACTTTTAAATACAAGCTTAAAATAACTTAAACATCCAAAACCTAACAGAAAGAGGAGAAGAGAACCAGGTTTGGCAGAGAGAGAGAATCCACATCGTTCAGAGCCATTGTCGAACTTCTCCCCACTACATCGCAGCCCTTGTCCCGGTAGCGCCTTGGTGGTTCCGCCGCACTGTTCAAGCTGGGTATGTCTTTTTTTACTTTTTTATTTTTTTTCCTTCTTATGTATTGCTATTTAAATCTTCTAAGAACATTTTTTTTTTTTAATCTCCATGTGCGAATTTTTATAGTTGAAATTCTTGTTTTGGTTTAATTTTTGGGTTGGGTCTCTGTGAAATTCTTGGTTTTTTACTAGCTCCATGTGCCTTTCACCAACTATTGCATTTGAGTTTGCCATAGAGTTGTTTGATTAAATGCTTGAGAGAGATATCGCTACTGCTAAGGGGCTTTGGTTGCTTGGTTATCCAATTTTCCAAATATGCTGGCCTTCCAAGTTTCCCTTGCAACCCATTTGCTACAAAAACATATCAAACACAATAATTGGTTCTGTAATGATCCAGAAGCCAATAACTAAATCTTCAATTAAAGAAAATTCATTAATTTTGTCACTTGCAAATATGCCATGGATCCATCCAAGAAATAATGCAGAGCTACATAAGGATTGATCATGAACATCCAAAATCCTGTTTATGAATCCCTTGGTATTTTTAGTGTGTTCCAATTTGGTCCAAACTTGCCATGTCTAATTACACTATAGAATTAGTGTAGTACTTTTCTTTTTTATTATGAGAAGATAATGTAGTTTTTCCATATGTTCAAGCAAGGTCACTTTGTAAGTGAGCCTTACTGTCTTAATCTCTTAACAACCATCTTATGCAACATTTGCAATGACCAAATAGTTGATACTAAAAAATCATAAACACAGTTTCAAAATTTGCATTAAGTCACTAAAGATTTTACTTAGTTTGATCCTAATAAGTTTATTTTTTATGATAATTCAATAGTTGGGATAGAGGGAATTTGATTGCCGAATGTCTTTGTAACTCAACTGATTTAAGGTTTCTAAATACTACTGAATATGGATCCATTAAAAGGAAAATTGTTAATTTTAACATTTTTCTATTGCAGGTTTTTTTTTTTCTTTTTTTTTTCTTGAAGATACTACTTTGTTAAACTTTTCATCCAAATTTCAAGTACTACTTTGTTGAACTTTTCCAGCCTTTTTGGCTTTTTATAGGGTACTCAACAATCAAATATAGGTACTCAACAATCAAGTCAAAGTCGTATAAAGGACAACACTAGTGGAAGCAAGAAGGATAAGGGAAAGGCTAAGTTATAGTTGCAGCAAGAAGATAAATAATTTTTTAGTTCAATATTTTGTTTAGTGATACACAGCCTTCTAACAATACTGATGGAGCCAATATACTTTCATTTTTCAATATTGCTGGAAAAGTGTAATTATTGATTCATTGAGTGTTTTTTTTTTGGCAAACAATATGCTATTTGTAAAAACTCATTTGATATTTCAATTCATGGCATATTGAGATCCTTTTAAGAATACTGATGAAGCTGGTATACTTTTGTTTTTCAATATTGTTGGAAAAGTGTAATTATTGATTTATTTTCTTAGAGTTATTGCATAAAGTTCAATTCATGGTAGACTAGGACACATACATTTTTTGGTGGTGGTGTAGAAGCTGTGAGTTTGAGAATTGCTGAGTAGTATATTGATGCATTTAGCAAAATTGCTAAGGAAAGCACTACAATGCTCCTACCTAGCAATGTCTTTGAACCTTCTAGCATGATGGCTCAAGCTCCCAACACATGCTGTCAAAACCAATTACCATGTATGGAACTATGTCATTGGAGAAGATTGTGTAGGGGCTAAGTGCTATTGTTGGGTTCCGATGAATTTGATAGGGTTCTGTTATTCTTTGGCCACTCTTGTTGTTGTTGCTGGTTCCCCCACTCCCTCAGGCATGATTTTTGTGTTGTTTAGGCTACTTGATTTAGCCTAAACATCAAGTACCACTCTTGTTGTTTAGGCAAAAAATCAAAACCAATTACCATGATTTTTGCTGGTTCCACATTAACCCTTAGTTCACTCAAGCCAAACTAGAACTGATGCTAATGGCTAATACTTAACATGCAGCTCAAAAGGGATAACTTGATGTCTCAAATTTTAATTGGAATAATGAAATATTGAACCAAAAGAAAATAGATAAAAAAAAAAGGCAAAATCAAATATAATTCAAATTAGCATCCAAATTACTAAAAAGTAAAAAATTTATATATGCAGATTATGTCCAAGTAAGTTAATATTTTCTAACTAAATGTGTAGCCAAACCATATCAATTATCATAAGCTAAAGGAAGAATCAAATAAAGAGAAGAAGTATGCATCAAACAAATTACTCATACAACTTGAATCAAAATAAAGAGAAGAAGTAAAATCATCCCAAGTTTGTTTACTTTCCTCGTTGACTTCTTGAATTATTACGGTGTCAAATCTACATCATACAACTCAAACCCTCCACAGCAGCCTCTCAATTTAATGGCTATAAGAGATCCTATAACAAAAGGGGGACATATCCCATTGGCTTCTATTTTTCATTGTTCCTATATGACTTGAAACCTTTTCAAGTATCAATGGAAGAAGAAAAAAAATCTAACTATAAATTTCTTCCATCTAAAAATTCGCACATGGAGATTAAAAAAGTAAATAAAAGTTCTTAGAAGATTTAAATAGCAATACGTAAGAAGGAAAAAAAAGAAAAAAAGAAAAAAAAGACATTCCCAGATTGAATAATGCGGTGGAACCACCAAGGTAGCGCGGGGATAAGGGCGGCGAGATGGCGGGGAGAAGCTCGACAGTGGCTCTGAACGGTGTGGATTCTCTCTTTCCGCCAGACTTGGTTCTCTTCTCCTCTTTCCATTGGGTTTTGGGCTTTTGGGTTATTTTAAGTTTGTATTTAAAAGTTACATGAGTCACATGTGCTTATTCTATTAGTGTTTTAATGTGTAACTAATTGAAGTATTGATTTGGCAGTTGTGAATAGTTTAAAGAGTAAATTGGCCAATAAAAAAGTTAAAGGGATCTTTTGGCCAGTAGTTGAAAGTTTAGGGGGCGAATGGGCATTTTTCCCAACTATTTTTAATAAAAACAATATAAAAATTAGTGAATCTAACTTTTATAAGTTCATTAAAAAGATATAATTTTAACTATACTTTTGTTATTAATTATTACTATAGATTTGTGGAGGGATTAAAAAATTTAAGTTGTTGTATTTACTACGTATGGGAAAGAATAGGAGAATTAGTAAACTCCTGAACAAGCTTGAATTTGATCGATAGCAAAATGAATCAAACTTAAATACGTAATATAAGTTTATGATAAGCTCAAACTCGGCTCATGTTCAAAATAAAACTATATGAACAAATTTTAAAATTCTAATACTCAATTCAGCTTAGTGTCCATTTAACTCATTAGGATGATAACATGTGTCATCATCTTGATGGGTGTAATACAACTTAACATTAGACCCAAGCCTTATCCAAGAAGGAAGGTTCAACAAATCTTCATCCGTGAATGACTGAATGTTGTTGAATGAGACTGAGTAACAAAGTTCCTAACAACTTTATAAGGCACGCGAAGCCAAAACTTTTTCACAAGGGAGACTCTTTCTTCACATGTTCCTTTTTGCTTTGCTTCTTTTTTGCAGGGATAAGTAACTGAAAGTCGCCACACACGTTTTTATGATTGAACTCTTTTCTTCTACATGACTGCATGAGGGTTGATTCTAGACCTTAGAAGAAGAGAGGAAAATATCAAAAGAAAATGAAAATGGAAGAATTGACTCAAAAGTAATGGGCCAGGAGAGGACTTGTAACACAAACATGTCCGCTAATTCGGAGCTAAATCTTTAATTTTATTTTTCCCTCTTAACTTGCTCAATCAATGTTAGCAGACTATTTCACCTAAACATTATACTGATAGACTCTTCTTTTAGAAGCCATAACTTTGAGAGTATAAATCATGTAGACTAGTGGTGTGAATCCGGATTAGCATACAATTTGAAAGCTAATAATAAAATCAAATACTTAAAACATATCGTTCAAAAATTCAAAATAACATCAAAGTACTTTATAAATATTAAGTCTATAATGTAATATCATTTATCTAGAAATAAGTTCTTTGATGTTTGTAAAGTTTCAACTTATCACTTGTATATTTTTGTAATTACTCACTTTCTTAGAAGTTTAAAATATAGGTTGTATATAAAAGATATTTGACAAATCTAAAATAAATTAATATTTATTTGTTATATGAGTTAAACAAATTGTTGTTAAATGGGTCATTTCAGATTAACATGAATAAATTGGTGTGTCAATTGCGGGTTACGTGGGTTGACCCGCTTATAACACGTTTATTATCATATCGCTTTTAAGTTGATCCATTTATAACCCGAACCCGTTAAAGTCCAACTCTTACTCTTAAAAACTCATGTCATGTTTGTGTCATACTCATTGATTGTGTCAAACATTGACACCTCGAATTGTAGACTTTAGAGTGTACATTGGACAGTTTTTAACGACATTTCCATCACGTCGTCTTCAGCAAAATCAACATTGGGGTCCCATGACGTTGCCTGAAAACAAATAGGTAATATGTAGCAATTTCTAATTACAAATGAGCATATCCAACGGTAATTATTTCGTATTATTATTATTATTTTTTTGAGTGGTATTATGTTGTTGGTTGGTCATAACATTTGAATTCAGGAGCTTGATTCATTTTAGGTTTAGATTATATATTTTTTGCTTTCTGTAGATTATATACTAATAAGTAAGAACTAATCGTTATCGCTGGCCATGTAAGAAAATATCTCCCCACCCCCCCCCCCCCCCCCCCCCCCCCCCCAAACAATTATAATAAATACACAATTTTGTATGCTTTTATGGCCACGTGACGGGTTATAAGTGGACAAATTGTGATATAAAATTGTGTACTTTTATATGTCTCTAGCATTAATCATAATAAATTTGTAATACTTACAAATTTTTAATACTTTTCCAATCTAAAGGAGACAAAAGCAGAATAATAGATGTAGAAAAGGACTTAGTACTTTTCTCCGGGGGCCAAGTCTAGAAATATATACCTCGTAGTCTACTCTCATAGTCATAAATAAATATATGTCGGCATACATTTACACCACTTATAACTTACCATATGACAAGTTGTAGAACAAAATTATACATTGTCCTAACATTAGTCATAATAAATTTGTAATAGTTTTAAATTTTCAATACTTTTCCCAACTAAAGGAGTTAAAAGTAGAATAATAGATATAGAAAAGTACTTGCTACTTTTCTCCGGGGACAAGTCTACAAATATATACCTCATCTTCCCTTACAGCCATAAATGAACACTCGGCCAATTTCCAAGACTCTCCCACTCTTTGCACTTGTACTTTCCAGCATGAGTACTTTTCATAAGCAATTTCACAAGCTAATTCTTGCACCCCTGGTTTGGATTCATTATGCAATCTCGATTGGTACCCTCTTCAAACAGGTGGTATTAAGTTTCTTTCTTTTTCATTCATTCTCCAAGCAGCATTATGAGCATGACATGCCTGAAATCAGTGAAGAGTTAAGCATAAACCTCTACAAGTGCAAGCCAGGGACTAGGGAAGAAGTAGAATGTGCAGTGTGTCTGTGCAATATTGGGGAAGAAGAAGAGATCAGACAGCTGAGATGTGATCATCTTTTTCATAGAGTTTGCTTAGATAGATGGCTTGGATACAGGCGTTTAACTTGTCCTCTTTGTCGTGGTTCTCTATTTCCATGTGCAACCATTACTGAGTCTGGGGTTAGGGTGGAAGTGTTGCTTTTTAAATTTTCTTCTTTAATTTCTGGTGACCGCGAGACATGGTGGCTACGTTGAATCATAGGAAATAGCAAAATATGATGACAACTTATTCCTTGTAATACTCACCCCTGTATTAAACGTGCCAAATGCTAAAATTAAAAGTCAGTCTTTTATTAATTCTCTCTCCTCTCTATCGACTCTCTCTCTCTCATTAGAAACTTTCTTTTCTCTCTCTCTCTCTCTCTCTCTCTCTCTCTCTCTTCTTGTAGTCAAGTACAATGGCAGTGGTTCATGGGTTTTCCATGGTGTGTTTGGGGGCGGGTTCAGTGGTTTTGGGTTGATTTTTGCAGGGCTGGTTTGATTTTGGTTTGTTTTGATTTTGTGGTTGATTTTTTGGGTTGTGCTAAGTTGATTTTGTGGTTGCTAGGTTGATTTCGTGGGTTTGGTTGCTGGACTTTGTCAATAGTTGCTGAGAGACGAAGTGGAAGAGAGGGAAAGAGAGAGAAAAATGAATAAATAAATTAATAGCATATGAAAATAGAATATCACATGTAGACTGTATTATCAAATGTCATTAAAGTAGTAAAAATAAGTTTTGTGTGTTAAAATAGCATTTTGATCATGGTTTTAAAAATAGATGATACCGACCGCTCGCTGTTCAACTGGGAACTGATTACTGATTCAGTCTAATTATGACTAAGATCAGAAAATAGTAAAAACTTCGAACTGTCCGGTTAAACATAGAAACCGGGAAACTAGTATGGTTGAACGGTTTTGTAGCAAAAAGACAAAAAAAATTTATTTTTTTTCTTCTCAAATACACCATGAAAAGTGAAAACTATAAAAATGATGAGCCAAGACCGTGAGAATGCAAAAACTTCACGAAAGATAGATAGAATGAGATAAAGAACTAAAAATTAAAATGTGATACTTGATTAGTTTTTAGCTAGATCGTGGATTACCTTAGCAGCTTCAACTTATTGAAATTTTTATCTTGAAATTTGCAGCAGACTTGAGAAACATGAGAGACTCTAAGACTGGGAGTTTGAGAAACTTCAAGAGCCGCCGTCTAAAACAAAACAAAAAATATATCAAGGATTGTTTGAAAAAAGTGGGGTAGGTAGAATAGTAGAACATTAAGGAATGTTTCTTTTTTCTTTTTCAATGTCTTGTCTTCACCTCCTAGGGCCACGTAGAGCTCACTTTTAAAGGTATTGGAATGTGTGTGGCTATGAGAATGTTAAAAGTATAAGTAAAAGTAATGGTTAATAAATCTAGTCCCAGATAAAGAAAGGTTTGGTACTGGTGAGATAGTAAAAATTAAAAAATAATAAAAGAAAGATAGTAACTTGTGGGAATAAGGGAATAGTTTACGTTTATGCCCAGATGGCCTTAGCATTTCATCTTTTATTTATTTATTTATTTAATACGTATTAGCGGAGTTCAAGGAGTTTAAGGTGTTGTTTGGATGAGTGAGTTTTGAGTGATATGATTTTGTTTTCATCACTCATCATCTAAAATTTGTGGGACCTATGGAAATTTGTTTTGTTTGGACACCATCACTCATGATCCATGACTCAGTTTCCATCACTCAATTCTCTGATTTTTGAGTTATGAGTTATGAAAACTGATAACACATTTTAGCTATTTTCATAACTCATAACTCATAACTCAATGACATTTTTGTAATTATACACACATGGAGGGACTCACAGCCACAACTTTTGATCTTTGACTTTTTTTTTTTTTTCACTGGTTGGTCTTCCGTTATTATTTTTTTTTTTCTTCACTGATTCTTTCTTCGGTTCGTCTCTCTCTTTTTTTTTTTTCACTGTTCGGTCTTGACTCCTTTTTTTTTTTTTTTTTTTTCACTGGTTGGTCTTCCGTTATTTTCTTCACTGATTCTTTCTTCGTTCGTCTCTTTCTCTTTTCTTTTTTTTCACTGTTCGGTCTTGACTCCCTTTTTTTTTTTTTTCACTGGTTGGTCTTTCCGTTATTTTCTTCTTTTTTTTTCTTCACTGATTCTTTCTTCAGTTCGTCTCTTTCTCTTTTTTTTTTTTTCACTGTTCGGTCTTGACTCCTTTTTTTTTTTTTTTTTTTTTTTCACTGGTTGGTCTTTCGTTCTTTTTTTTTTTTTCACTGATTCTTTCTTCAGTTCTTCGTCTCTCTCTTTTTTTTTTTCTTTTTTTTTTTTCCTGGGTTCAGTGAGTTTTTTTTTTTTAATTATTTTTTTTTTCTCACTGGGTTCGGTGAATTTAGCTACTGGGGGTTGAAGGAAAAAAAAAAAAAAAAAAAAAAGTAAAAGCTACACAAGGTACAAGTATGGGCCCACAAATAATTGAAAAATATTGAGTGATGATAAGTGAGTGATGGTGCCAAACAAGATTGGGTGTTTTAAGTGATGAGTGATAAGTAATAAGTGATGAGTGATGAAAACTGAGTGATGAGTGACCATTTTTTTAAACCAAACAAGGCCTAAGCTTTTAAAGTTTACGAATCATTATTTTTAAAAACTTGTGAAGTAAAGTAAATCATTTTTTTTTTAAATATAAGATATGAAAATTCATATTAAAATTATTTTAAATATTTCAATTATATTTCTACCGTTTTGGCTCAAAAAAAAAAAAATATTTCAATTATATTTTAATTTTTATATTAATCTGAAAATTTATATTAAAAGCTTTAAAATATTTTCGTTGACCGTACCAAAATTTTAAAATTAAGTCAAGACGTTATGTTTGGTTCTCTAAAAATGCATGGTATGGAAATCTAGATCGGATCGTACGGTCGAACCGAATTAACCGAAAACCAGTCACTAGTTCAGATTTTTAAACCCACAAAACCGAAAATTTTATTTTGCAGGAAACTATTCCAACCACGATCAAACCGTCCGGTTGTTAGAACCGTGCACGAGTTTGCCGATTTCTTTCCCTAAATTTTTTTTTGGGGATGCAATGGTTGACAAGACTCAAAAGCCGAAGTTACCTCTTTTTTGCCGGATCTGTTTGTTTAGGGAGAGACTGACGAGATGGCTTGAAATAGATTAGAGGCTTTTCCAGATTTGCTTGTTTGGAGGGTGAATAAAAGTGAAGTAAGAGATATTGAGGTTGGCCTGGGTTCTGATCGTGAAGTGAGAGCTGAGAGGAAGCGAAAGAGAGAGGGAGAGGAAGAGGGATGATGGTCAATGAGAGACACAGGTAAAGTGGGGTTCTTTTTTGGGGAAGAGAGGCAAAACGTACTAGTGGTAGTGGGGTTATTTTATTCTAAAACTTAAAAAGCCATGTTGACTATTCAGCAGAAAGGAAAGAACCATTAGGAGATACTGTGGAATGTTCTTTACTATTTGTCTTGAATGATTTTTAAATAAATTAGCTTCTCAAACCTTTTGAGATATTATCTTTTTTTGAAATGGAGATATTATCTATCTTGTACAAATTTGTTAAAAATTAATAAGAGAAATTCTACTTAGTCTTTACTTTTTATTATTTATATATTAAATATTTTTATATTATTTTAATCAATATTGCTAAATTTTGTACATTTAATTTATTTATTTTTATATTATTAATTTTTAAAATAATTATTACGTCAACATAGTTCAGCCTTGGTTGAACCACAATTCGACCTCAAAAATCTTAAACTTCTCTTTTACGGTCCAATGAACGGTTCGAGTCTGAACACCATGTTAAAATGCCTTGTTTTTTATTTCAATTTCTATTTTTATAGGCCCTACCACCCAAAGACATGTTTGCTTGTGTTTTTTGTTTGAAAGTTTCAAAAACAAGATCTATTGAAAAATGAAAGAACAAATACAAGGCAATCTCATTACAAAAATATAAGCTTATTTGCAACAGTAAAATTCTTTGATAAAGCACAAAAAGTCGTCCCAAACAACCTATTACCAACGGCAAAAAGCTGCCGACTGCCATTAGCAAAAACTTCCTTGAAAAAGCTATATTATTGATAAGGTCGTTGCAAAAACTCATTATCAACCGCAAAAGCCGTCGTAAGTACTTGATATTTTCAGTCGAAAATACAACTTCATAGGAGGAAGTTGGACGACCAAATACATTTGTAACAAACTTAAGCCATTTTTAATGGTTCTCTTTTTCTTTTCTCTCTCTTTTTATTTTTTTATTTTATTTTTTTTATGACTAAATGTCATTGTAAATACTTGGTTTTTCATCGAAAATACAACTTCATACGAAGAAGTTGGACAACCAAATACATTTTGTGACAAACAAAGACCATTGTTAATGTAATTTTTAATGACTAAAAGCTGTCATAAATACTTAGTACGTTTGTCATCGAAAATACAACTTCGTATAAGGAAGTTGGATGACCAAATACCTTTTGCATCGAACTATAGTCATCTAAAACGGGGGTTTCCACTAGAATATGCACAGCTCGACCTTGAAAAATGGTGTCAGCCAAACCGTCACATACGGGTTCGAGCAAACCTTGTCTAACTCATCTGGGCCCTTGGTGCCTGATCTCGTCGCTGGTAAGTCTGTGCAACAGAAATCCAGGCAACCGAACATCGAAGTAAGACAAGAGTGGGCTACCGACAATCAAAGTGCTCGAGGAATCTTGGTAGCTAATATAAGAGGGCTCGCAACTGAGGATTTGGTGGGATGCTCTTAGTTGCCCATCGTAGTATACGAATATTTCTAAATGCAGCATGAAGTTGAGCTCCCGAGCCTGTACCATGCTGAGATCCGGTTGAAATTTTTTGGAAATTGTAGTGAGGAATAATGAATGAGTCAATGAAAAATGTATGTAATAACAACATTAAAAACATACCAAACAAAAAAAAAAAAAAAAGAAAAGAAGAAACTTTAAGTAAAAAGTATGCACGGTAGGGTCATGCTAAGGAGTCAGAAAAAGAAGGTACCCACCTATCTGACGAGGAGAGGTCAAGCAGGTAAATTCTCCATTCAAACAATTCCCGATCACTCTCACAAACTCCTCCACAAAGTTCCTATTGGAGTCGAGAAGATAGGATATCAACCTAACCATAGTGTTTCGGGTTTGAAGGTAATACCTGTGCTTCAAGCTCCCTCGAATAGCATATAGGAAGTTAATATTGTGATGGGTGAGGCTAAGGCCATATATTCAGTTAAAGCGCCCCACACAACTGACTATCCTATAAAAGTTAAGTAAACATTGGTCGGGACTAAGCCCATAAAAACTAAGGGTCCTAAGCAACAAAGGATCTACTAGAAATCTAACCCCACCTTCTAATATAGACATTAACGGATAAAAGACTACATGGTACCTTTGGTCTTCTATGTCTCCCTCGTGACAGTACAATATGTTCACATCACGAGGGATATCAAACCTAGCTTTGAAGGATTCTACGTCTGCGTTAGTTTTTAAAAGATATGAAAAACCCATTTTTCCTATCAAGTTTACTACATAATAGACAAAGAGAAGAGGACTTATTGAGTAACTTCTTGATGATAAGGATGGTCTTGGAAGAAATCTAAGGGCTCAGGAAGAAGGAAAAAATAAGACTCTGAACTTGAAAAGAACTAAAGAAAAGTATAACATAAACTGTGTTAGTATTTATAGGTGTGAATGTAATTTAATGCAACTGCAACAAACTAATTAATATAGACCGTTATTTCTTTTCGTGAGTGTCTCAGCAATCAAAGTGTCAGATCATCTCAGCCATCCGATATAATGGATAATGCCACGCGTGCGCCAAAAAGTGAGTTGTCATGTCTGCTATATTGATTGACTAATTGCTGGTTTGGATAAAGATTATTGTGCGTCTACGTTTTCTATTTCACATTTCCTTCCTTTTTTTTTTTAGCACATGAACAATAAAATCACATGAATTTACTGTGCAGGAGACAATTATCACTATTCACGCACTGTAGCAGCACTGTTCATACATTTAAAAATATTAAAAATGGGTCTCACAGTACTATTCACACATTTAAAAATTATTTTGCTACAGCGTTTTCAATTTTAGTTTCCAGTTTTCAGTTTCAGCAAAAATAAGTTGTATCCAAACGGACCCTAACGCTTGATCTTCCCGAGACACAATCGTTATTTTTTCAAAAACCTAGCCGATCACCAAAGCAGGAATCCTCGATCCTATCTCCACTTTGTGAAAACAGGTTCGTGGTGGGCTATTGTGGGGGACTTGGGCCTAGGCGATTGGGACTGGCCAATGAAAATTAAGCCAAAGTACTTAAGCCAAAACTAGCTTGGGGGATTGGAGCTGGTCCAAATCTTGTGGGGACGGGCCTAGCCCAACAATAAGTGTATCAAGATTTAGGGAGCAACGCTTGGTGAACTTATTAAGTGTTCGGTCACACCTCTACCCACTACCAACCATTAAGATAGTAAGAAATCAACAAGGAAGTAAAGAACTTCAGATTGGCCTTGAGCACTAGAAGTGCTCTTAGGAAGTATTTGTCGAATACTATTTGGCGCCTGGAACAAGTTTCGAGAGAATTCTCAGAAGACATGATGATTCCTTGGGATTCTAAGTGAAAGTGGGGTTGCATGAAACTTGGCAAAACAGAAATGATTTGAACCCCACTAAGAAGAAAAGAGTAAGAAGTATGAGGAAAGGAGGAGATTAGACACAAAAGAGGGAGGACAAAAGAACTGAGGGAGATATACAAGAGATGGTAAGGGACTAAGTTTGAGAAGGAGAGGGTTTTTGGGCAAGAAATCACAAGGATACTTGTAGTTGGGTTGTTTAGGCTATGTTTGAAGCTAAATCTGTAGACTATGAGGAAACCCACCAACAAGTAAATTTGGAGTCCAAATCCGCTTCCCAAACTATTTATGTTAGTAGGGTTAAGGCACCACATAATCCTTGTTTTCACGAAAATAAAATCCATTTGAAATGTGAACACCTGGATTTAATTCGTGTTTTTAAGTTATCCAAAATTTTATTACATGGTCTATGTTTATTCGTACACAAAGAAAGCTAATAATAAAAACAGAATTGTATACATCTATTCATCAACACAAAATTAGCTACAACATTAAGATGCAACTTGCTCAGTGATTCAATCATAGCAACAACAAATGGCACAACACAATGGTTGGGACAAATCCATTACATACTTCATTTTTTCCCCTTTTACACGATATATGATGATAAATACAAAAACCTGTTTGTCCTCATTATTGTTGATAAAGCCATCAACTGATTCTTGCATTCCCCACAACCAAAATTGGAATCGGAATGGCCAATTGAAATTGAAAATGCAAGAACTTGACCATCTTCCTGCACTTTATTCCTCACCTCAGCTACATCCTTCTCTTCCGTGAGTAGGAAGTGAAGGGAATCAGTCCATTCGGAGAGTATTTTGGGGTATTTCTAAATTTGATGAATCATCCTCAAGACTACAAAGTATGCATATAAAATAAATTAACCTCACATCAAAAGTTTTGAATAGAAATTTTTACAAGCATCTTATGTTTCTTTCCAAAATCAATATTAAAATAAAACAATGAACCACTGTGAAACCCAAACCACAATAGCAACAAACTAAAGGGAATGAGAGAAAACTAATTCAACCTAAGAAATATTACTAAGCTAAGAAGCATATTAGTATTTCAATGAAAGATACTAAGTGATAATCTTTAGTGTTATAAAACAAAAATGAAAGAAAGGAATGAATGAATCTTTGGTAAAGAAATCAAGGAAAGAAAGAAAAAATTAATAAATCTGATATCAAAATTTCCTTAATGCCAAAGCCAAGAGACCCATACACACAACTACAAGCATGCAATTTTCCATTCAATCACAGTACATTCTTCCATATCCATTTTTCAAACCCAAGCAAAATCAAACTTTTCGCCATGTTTAAAAAAGCAAAAAAAATGAGAAACAAAAAGAAAATAAAAATAGAAAAGACATTAGAGGGAAAGAGAGAGGGAACTTGGCAACCATGAGTGGTGGTGATGCCAGTGAGAAGCGCTACCAGTAACGTTGGCATTGGTGCAAGCAGAAACTCGACTGGGCCTGAGAGAGAGAGGCCTTAAAAGAGGAGAACGCTGAACGCCACACCAAATAGCATCGAAGGTGGTGGTGTATGGGACTCGGTGGTTGCTAGCTGCAACCATGGAGATTTAGCAACGAAGAGAAAAGGGAAGAGAGAGAGAAGGAAAAAAAAAAAAAAAAACTTGACTAGTATCGATGACGTGTCAATTCAATGTAGTCGTTAGATATCAAGGGCTGAAATTCTAGCTATAGCACTCGTGCAATACCCTACCTATTGCACGGGATCTCAATCCATATCCAATTGGCCAATAACAACAGACATGCAAAACATACATGAAAAATGTAAAAGAGAGGTGTTACGTCCACAACATTTTCACAACAAATCATAGGTGATTAGTTATTGTTGGTTCAAATTTGAACCTAACACTAAGATTACTTTTTTGCTCTAACAATAACAACTAGTAACAATCTGCCACTTAAGATTTGTTGTAAAAATGTTGTGAATATATCATTTCTCAATGTAAAAAGGTAGGTACAACTTGGTTTAAACGCACGGAAAAATCAATAAGGAGAGAAGACAAAAAATAAATTGCAAAACCCTTTGTATACGTTGCTTCAAGTGAGTTATTATTAGGAGTTCAAATTCTCTTACCCACAAAATATGCTCTACTATTCCATGTATCACTAATTAAAAACTGGCATGCGTCTATTTTTTTTTTTCTCAAGCTAACAAAGAAAGCCTAGCGTTTTAATGAAAGTTATTGTATGAAGTTACTAACACCTCCCACCTCTATTAATTTATCTCTTTTTCTTGAAGATTGCACCATCACCGAAGAAGCTGTCACAAGAGGGAAAAAAAATTTCTATACATACATGAATTTAGAAATTTGATAATAATAATTAAAAAAAAAACCATAAATAGTCCATATATGAAATAAATCAAAAACCCAGTATCCAAACAAATTTAACTATGGGTTAATAACGTTCATGCAGACCCACAGACCCATCTCTCTAAGCTTATAACCACAATGATAATACCATTGTAGCACTAGCCTATCACTACTTCTACTAGTACTTATACACATCCCACCAGATTGCTTAGCACCAAACAACAAAATTCCCAAAGGGTCACCATTTGATAAGACACCTACTTGTTTACGAAATCAATGTTTGCTTTGAAAATGAAGTGCAACCACAGGTTGAAGTCAGTCTCTGATCCTGGCCTCATCCGTTTTTGTCAGATTGACATCAAGATTTGCTGTGAAAAATCCCCAAAGAGAAGAAATTAAGAAATTGCCCACAGCAAAACCTAAAAACTCAAACAAGAAGAAATTACCCACAACTTAAAAAATTGGGATGTGATGATTGATTAAACAAAATAGTGCTTCTTTGAGTAGTTGAGTTGTGGATAAAAAGCAGGCAAAGGGGAAGTCGATAGAGGGAAGGTTGGAGGTGGAAGGTGGAAGGTGGAAGGTGGCTTGAGGCATTAACTTTTGTTAGTTTGAGAAAGAAAAAGAAGAGATGCCTGTCATTTTTTAATTAGAGATACATGTAGCGGAGCATATTTTTTGATACAGAAGATTTGGACTCACTATTAGTCCACACTTGTTTTTTCACACACTTAGATTGTAAACAATTCGAATTCTATGAGTATTAAATGCTCAAGTTCAGCAAACTTGTTTTTTCACGCATTTAGGTTGTAAACAATTTGAGTTCTATGAGTATTGAATGTTCAAGTTCAACTTGAGCTTGAACTAAGCCTTTAAATTATGTTTAAATTTAAGTTTGTTAGATAGTTAAAAAGCTTAAGTTCGATTTGGCTTGGCTTGGTTTATTAGTCAAGCTTGACCTCAAACTCAAGCTTCATATAAAGTTTTTGAGCTCAAGATCAAGCTTTTGAACTTGAGATCTAATATAAAAATATCATCAAAAACATATTAAGTATATTATTATGTCTATTTGATTTAGACATGTGGCCTCAACTCCCAATTAATTAAATACTTAGTATGATATGAGTTTATTTTGCAAGCACATATCAAGCTTATTACCAAACACATAGACCAACCTAAGTGCAACTTAAGCTCAATTGTTCATGAGCCTGTTCATCATTTTTTATTTTTATTTTTATTTATTTTTTGCATGGGCACAGCTTGTTTATGAAACAAATCTAAAAAATTATGGCTCAAGTTTGGCTCATTTATAAACAAAAAATTATAAACAAGTTTTTTAACGAAAGGATTTACTTCATTCATGAGACATAACATACAACCTTGAATAGAATGTGTACCTTAATGTAATGAAATTCAAAATCAAGAATTGAGAAGACCTTCAATCTTCATCTCAATTCCACATGGTACCTAGGATGTGTGATCTCTCAATTAGTTCTTACATACAATTTTTTTTTTTTTTTTTTTTTTTGTCTATTCTAGAGAGATAAAAGAGAAAATTGTTTTCTCTTCTTTTAATTTTATGTACCTTTAATTGCCAAAGGAAGTTATTTTATTTAATCTTATTAAATAAACAACTAATTATCTAATTGGGCTCTCCTTTTTGGTTGGGTTTTAGTATGTGACTTGAGGTGAGAGCAAAATGGACAAATAAGCCTCTAGCTTCAGGCTTCCATCAACTCTTGACAAGCTCAAGGTTACTATTAATTATATAACAAATACTACTATAGAAATATAATTGCACTCTAAGCCTTATTAATAAATTATATCTCAAGACTCTAATATAATACGATTTGACACCTCCATGAAACATTCATAGTGAACAAAGTCATAATAAACTACCACTTTGTAAATCACTAATTTATTCCTTGAGTCTCTAGTGTAATCTGTTAGTTATTTATATATTTTATGAAACATAATTTCATTAAATACAAACTTTAGTAACTCTTTACTAAAGTGGTTGAGCCTAGCACCTTGAATAATTAGTTCCTGTCAGACCGTGAGCTATGTCATTCCATCTCAAAACCAATTGGCGATAAGGAAGACACACTCAAATCTTTTATAGCCTTCAACATTACATCATGCGGGCCTGTTTTTAGTGTAGTTGTAGAGAGTCAAATTGTGGTCCCCCCAACAATCCCTCCTTCACAATGACATTCCCGTGATTTGAACCAATGACCATGGCTATGATACCATTTGTCAGATCATTAGTTATGCTATTCCACCTCAAAACTAATTGGTGATGAGGAAGACACGTTCAAATTTTTTATGACCTTTGACATCATACTACGCAGGCTTGTTTTTAGAGTGGTTATAGGGAGTCAAATTGTGGTCTCCCCAACAATTCCTAATAAACTTATCTCAAGGGAATATTTCATGTTTATATAGAAAGAGATCATGGATTTCATCTTAAGAATATGTGTTCTCTTAACACTTCGAGTAGTTACTCAACATTAAGATTTTGATGGTTTAGATTAGATCCCACTCCTGATATAATAAAACAATTTACATTTTATGATTGGGTTCACAATCTTCTCATGATTGAGAGTTTATGAAAATAGAAGTCGGGAGATTTATTATTCATGTGGTAATTGTCAATTGAATAATTAATCTCACAACGGCCTAGTTCAATATGTCTTACACACCAACATAACGACTAGAATTTTCCACTTCCATGATCAAGACAAACCATCTTAGTTGACATGTTATACTTTTCACAAATGAAACAACTAATTTCATCACCTATTACGAACTATATTTTTTAGTTTACAAAAAACTTGTGATTTATATTTTTTGTAACTAAATCACATACAATGCATCTTAAGGAATATATAATAATGTCCAATTAGTTCATAGACAAATAATCACATATATTAAAGAATTTAATTATTTAAAATATGACAATAAATTGGATTTTAGGACACAATCTCTAACAGTTATGTTGTTCGAAGTATTAGAAGCAAAGAAAAGGTACATCAACCATAATTGGAATCTTCGGATTATTTGTTTTGACAGGTACAAAGGTGCTACCAACAATATTGTTTTTATTCAATAATTCAACTAATATTTGTGACAACAATAAAGAACATATAACTTGATCTTCGGATTATATAATCACCTTTTACTAACATCCATTTTGAATGAATTCTTAACATAGCATATATTTTGTTTTCCTCCCTGAATGAGTTGTTATTTCTTTGCCTCTGGTTAGACATTTAAAGTATTTTAACACAAATTTGAATATTATTCTGAAGCATTATTCAAATTTTCCTAGTCCTCACCCTGTTTTAAGATTTTACTTATTTGGACCCAAATTTTAAGTTGATATGCATGCTTCAATCTCTGTTTTTAAAGCAGGGATGTAGAATTTTTAATTAAATAAATTTGAAATTGTAATATATGTCCTGCTTTTATTTGAACAAGGTCGATTTACTAAAGAGTTCGGATTCGATGACGCTTTCAATTATAAGACAGAGCATGACTTGGATGCAGCTCTAAAAAGTTCAGTGGACAATATGCATATAAATTATTTAAAAGAAATCAATGAGCCAATATCAACTTTCCCTTTTTCCAATGGTAATTGCACTATTCACTAATATGCTCAAGGTGACAGCAAATTTCATAACACTAAAGAGTAAAATTTAGCAAAAACTAATGTTTGATAAATTTCACAATAACAATATCAAGGCCTAAATGCTCAAAAAAATGTGAAAACACAAGAGCTATTTAGACTCTCAAATTAAAGTTACAATTCGATTGATTTTACTCTAACTTAATACTAAGTGCAGAATAGAATAAATGCGAGCGGATAAATAAACAAGCTACTCTAACCCATAAATATTATAACATAGCAGTAAAATGGAAGGTAAAAGAGTAGGGAAGAAGAATGCAAACACAAGATAACAAGCCGATGTATTATTGAAGAGGAAACCGAAGAACTCGGCGAAAAACCTCTCTGCCGCCCTCCAAGCGGTAATTGATCCACTAGACAATCAGTTGAGATACATGGGTTAGCAAGAGACTCTCTAAACCTAATCTACCCAATGTATCTAAGCTCTCCAAGCTCCTACTCCAACAAGACTTCTCGGAACCGTATCTTGTTTAGCTCTCCGGATCTCGCAACAAGCTCCATGTTGCATCTGCCATCCTTAGTTTCTTCCAATATTTCCCAGCAGTACCAAAACCTCACTGAACACTCTGAAAGGGTGTGGTAAGTGTTTGGGCTATCAACCTCTCAATGGTATGAAAATGGAGAGATAGGAGTTGAGAAAAATTCACAAGCAATTGTGTAGAGAAATATAGGTATAACAATCTCTAACTCTCAAGGTTTGTGGCTTACCTACAAGATACTCGCGAAACACGGCTGTCTCCATTTGTCCTGACTCTTCACATTCAAGTCATGTGCAGGGCACATGCATTATTTCGCGGGATACTTAGTCGCGAGCTACTCATGAAAACTCTTCTATCTTCAATTGCTTGAGTCTTCACATTCTCTCTCTCTATCACACAACCCTTACAATTAAATCTCACAATAAATACAGGGTACAAAAAATTGAATAGAATTACAATCAAATTTGGCACAGAATTAAAGCCAACAAAATATATAGTTGTAAATTACCACTTTACAAGGCCTAATTGAATTGTTACTTGCAAGAGCAAGTTTTATAAAAAAAAAAAAAAAAAAAAAAAACTGAGAGGCTTTTTTGTTTTTGTTTTGGGGGGGGGGGTGGGGGTGTGGGGGAGGGGGGTAATGCTGTTAGGTGCTTTCCTGAAGGCATTGACATAATACTTTGATAATGTCGGAGGGAAAAAGCTTGATGCAGTGCTCCTTACACATGAGACTCCATGGGCGCATTGCAGTAGCTGGAATGATCTCACAATACAATCATGATCAACCTGAAGGCATAAGAAATTTATTATCTGTGGTATATAACAGGATTCATAGAGAAGGATTTACAGTGTATATTCCTATCACCTCTTTCCCAAGTTCTTAGGCCTTGTGCTACCTTACATTAGAGAAGGAAAGATAGCATGTGTGGAAGACATAGCTGAAGGATCCTGCAGCTCTTGTAGGAATTTTTAGTGGCCACAATGTCAGAAAGCAAGTAGTTGTAGTTGCTCGGGAGTGATCATTTTACCTCCTTTTGCATATGTATTTAAGACTTTTTTTTCCTGTGTAATACTAATACACAACCATATATAGTGCTTCTCTCCTTCTTTGTTTTTTTGTTTTTTTTGTTTTTTTATTTTTTTTTATTTTTTTATTTTTTTATTTTTTGTCACTTACCTTATTACTTAGTCTATGTAGGTATCAAATTTTTGAGAGTGAACAATTAATTTGGAACATCTTATTTAAACAGATTGGATTAGGTATATATAGTGGGTTACTGATTCGAATTATGCACGTGGATAGTGAAATTTCAACACAAAAACCACTCCCATGCCATGCATGATGGTCTTAACTCTTAATTAAGATCATTTGATTAATGCAAAAAGGAAACCATTACATTTTTCACAAAATTTCACTTCTTTAAATACTAGCTAGAAATAGTTATTACCCTATTTGCAAGCTTCTGTGTGGATGAGGAGATGATCTAACATTGACCATTAAGTGTGCAAGCAAAATCCAATTTTTAGATCTCTCTCAACCAATCATTTAGATATGTCCAAATAGATAATTTTCTCTATTGATAATTTACACATATTTTAGTGGGTTTTGAATTTATGACATTATTAATTATGAAAGGAGAAAGTGATTGAAAATACATTTGTGAATTAAGAAAAAGTCTCACAAATCTTAAGATTTGTGCATTAAAAAAAAAAAAAATCTATAATATAATATAAGAGCCTAAAGATGTGATGGGGTTCCAAAATTTAATGAAATCTCTCTCTCTCTCTCTCTCTCTCACGCACACATGATAGTCGGCAAAATCATGTAATATATGGCAACTAGGGGAGCCTTCTTTCTTAATTATTTGGAAAAGTCATTTTCTAGTTCTTTCACAAGCTGCCCCTTTGACCTCGAATCAGTCACAATAGTACAGGTGTCTTATGATTTTCTTATCTCAGATTCTCTATAATATCACGGCTCCTCCACTCTCCTTTCCTTTTCAGATTCTCTCTTCTTTTTTCTCAATAATATCTGCAAATAATTAATTAAATTTGAATTTAAGAAGGTGACCAAATTCAAGAAATTTCAACCCCATAATCACAGTTCCTTAGGTCAAGAATATGGAAGTAAATTAAAACACGTGGCTCATCACTATTGGAGTTTCCTTATAGCACTTTGGTGGTGGTGGTGCCGCCAAAACATGTCACACCAGCAAACTTAGTAAAAATCATATTAATTAATTTGTAGAGATATATTACTGTCAGAAACTCTTTAAAGAATCCAATATTGCTTTCTTCAGTCATCACAATTTCCATTAAAATCGTATTTCCTGTTATGTATTATCATGTGTGCGTTTGAATAAGATTAAATTTCAATTTATTTTGACTGCCAATTTATTTACAACCTTTTTTTGGTATAACTATATTTTTCTTAGTTTATTATTATTTTTTTTGAACAAAATAAGTTAAAACCTTGAATGGTTTTCTGTATGCATGCATAAGCATAATATAAAAGCATGACATTAGAAGGGATGAAAGATGTTTCAGTATAACTGGTTGAGAAATTAATTCCTATCCCACTTTAAAATCATTGAAAAGTTACAAAGCCTTATCAAAACAAATCTACTTTTAGTAGCTAGATATGTTGGGTACTAAATCAGCTATTAAGAAAGCTTGTGATGGATGTATCCCCTACAAAAATTCGTTAAATATCTCATCATCTTTACCAACAAATACAAAGCAATCATCCCTGTACTAATCAGTATTACTCAGTAAAATAATGCTACCCCAAATCATTATTATACAACTGAGCCTTATCTTTCTGCATAAAAGGTTACCCAATAATATTTAAAGAAATTTTCTAAGCAGCAGAACCATTGTATGAGTCTTAGGTATATATCTATCACTCATTTGTGGTTACCAATTTGTAGTCCATACTATTCATACTATACTTGATTTTCCACCATATATAGTGCTTCTCCCCATTACCATGGTGAAAGCCATTGCTGCTTGAGAGCCATGGTAAGTAAATTCTCAGGATTCAAAATACTATAGGCTGTTTTAATAAGGAATGCTTGTCCATATATGTAAACATTGAGAGGATAATAGTCTATTGGCAAATAAACAAAAATTTTCGTGACTGCAAAAGTAATTTCCAGAGTGTTTTGGCAAGGAATTGGGCCTTGATTTGAGCCAAGTTGCTTACAGTATGAATGTTTGTATGCATAGTGATTAACATCAAGGCTGGTATCTGTCTATTTGTTACTACTTCTTAAATTATGTGTTAACATCAATTAACAACTGCCTTATACACCTTTGTTTCAAAGGTAATATTGAGTGCAACAACCACTTTTGTTTTTCCCAAACAACTGTGAAGCATTAACGTTTCTGCAGAGTCAACATAACACCAAGATAACTTTCTTTTGCTTTTGATAAGTAATAATGAAAAGCATTATCGTCCTCAAGGGGTTTAAACCACTTTACCTTGATTGCCATAATCTTGGTGGCATTAACATAATAGCCCCATAGCATATTTAGCACATGGAAATAAACAATTCGGTTGTGTAGAGGGATTTTATTGGTACTTGGTAGAGTGTCTTTTCTCTCTTCTAGTTGTTCTATATTTACTAGGAAGAATGGTAATGTACTGTAACATGTGTTTTGCCCCAAATATTTCTTTACTTCAAGTGATAGGAAGGAAAAAGGAAAGATAGAGAACAGAGGAACGAAAATGCCTCTTTATTTAGAGGGAAATGGATTGGATGATGATTCCACTTCAAGATGAGTATGTCATTAACTCAAGCTTAGCACAAAGAGTAAGATGTCACCTGATTTAGTTTCAAGAATGGCTTCACCTCTATGTAGAGATCTAATTTGTATAACCAGAAAAAAGTTTGGCGTTAAGGTATGATGAATAAAACGTGTTAGGCACCAAACATTGTCTAATCCAATGATCATCCTTTATTGAGAAAAACAGCCAATTAATAACACAACAGAATTATATCCTTTTACCCTCTGTGCTAATTCAATGAATATTTCAAATAAATTAGCTAAGCACAATAACCAATATAAATAAAAATTTCAGCAGCAACCCACAATCAAGACCTCAAATTTTTACGTGGAAAACCCTTCAATGAAAAGGGAAAAACCACAGGACCTAGTCCATTAAAAATTTTCTCTAAGAAAATGGGTTTGCTACAATATTCTCGAGAACAAATGCTAGAGGCTACCAAGGAAAAAAAATCACTCTTGAATTACAAAAAGTTATTCATCACAGTAGGCAATAAGGTGGATGCCAACTGTAACAAGAAGAAAAGATCTCACCAAGTGTCTAGCATTCAAGCGAGCAACAACACTGGTCAATACAAGCTCTCTTCATCAGGAACAACATGCTAAAACTTCATCAAAATCGGAACTAAAATGAGCTTCCAATTTTGGCTTGAAACTAGTTGGTTTAGTAGAAAAAAATTTCTGAAATCTTCTTCTCTCTCATACACAGCAACTTTAGTATTGCAAAATTTTCAATGTAGATAGTGCAACTGTAAGGAGAATATAAGTGTTGATATTATTAGAAAATATGAAAACATAAGAGGAAGTAATTATTAAAATGAAGTCCAAAAACAAAAACAAAAAATAATTACTTTCTGAATTTTCTGAGAAATGTTTGATGTGCTAATAGAAATTTAACCATCATGGAAGAACTACAATAAAATAGAGCTAGAAGTTGAAGATACACAAAATCTATGCAGTAAAATATGAATTAATGGTTGGAAACAAAACTCTTTGGATATCATTAACCAAAGAAAATGGTAAATATCTAAATACAGAAAGAAAAAAAAATGGCAGAGAGGAGAACAAATCACGAGCAGTTAGCAGACTTCAAAGTAAAACAGCAAACAGAAGGAAATAGAGGGAACCCAGTTTAAATGATTTTGACCTTTACATAGGATGTATCAAATGCTTATCTCAATCATTGGAACATGTAGCAATCTTAAACCCTTTTGGGCTAAACTACAGACCTCTGATTGGGACAATCAAAGATCATTGGTATTTGTAATTTAGTGATGCAATGAGCCACTTACACCATAAGCAGATATTGTGGCTTCTTGCAAATGTATAAATCATGAATGAATGAAAGGTTCTCCAGTTACTGTTTGGGTCTATGATTAAATAGGAGGTTGTGCTCTTCAATCAATGGAAATGGTGGAATTATTTGAAACTCATATGCAACTGACGCTAGAGACAGCATGATCATCGTCAACCATTATTCACAGTGCATGAAATGAAATCTCACGCTGAGTTGAGTGAGCTCTAAACTTAGTTCCTTGAAATTTTGGTATTTGATATTTCAAATTTTTATTTTTATAGTGAGCTTGAATGTTTGGCTTAACTTATTTTATTGTTAATCAGCTAATTTTTTTTGTCTCATATAAATTTTCAGATGAGTTGGCCATAATTTGGGAGGAAACTTGGTGCCCAGTTATATAGATGTCATCATATGGTAATTGTTGTTGATTCTACCAATTTGAAAATGGTGTATTTGCTCGTGTGTGTATAAAAGACGAGGGTTGTGCTAAATTGATGTCTAGGATAAAATTTAGTCACTTGTCATGAATGGATCCTGCCTTTAAGCATCCAAACCCTCTTAGGGTCTCAATTCCTTCAGTTGCCATCACCATCTTCAAATAAAGTATTTTCTACAGTAGCAATACTGTGAGTAATTCATAAAATTCTATGGTAGCACCAATATTATTATATTTCCTCTCCACTCCTAGCTCTAGAAGTACATAATGAAAAGAAAAGGTAGGCATATCCTACATCCAATTGCCCTGCACAGCCGTCTTAATGAAATGAACCAGATTATATAAGTTCACTAATATGTAGAGAAAATTGCATGACTTGTAAACAACTTGAAGTGAAAAAACCCTATTATGTCAAATGTGATATGGAATGGTTATATATTTCTTATGTTTAAAAGAATCAAGTATGCTTTTATTTATATTTTTAGCATCCCAGCCAAAAGAAAGTAGGGAAAAATAAAAATAAACTAGAATTAGTAGCTTTTAATCCTTGTTTAAACCATTTAAATATCCAACTAATCAATGCTAATTTGAAAATGTAAATTTATATTGGCATTTCTCAATGCACCTACATTTGCGTTTTGGCATTCTGCTAAAGGAATGTTGCTTAGTCTGATATTATTACAAGTCCCTATTTAAGAGAGCTATCCAAATTGATACATTTAGTCAGGTTAAGAGTGCCTCTTTCCATGCTTCTCATTTATATTTTTGCATCATTAGCCACTGACATCTTATAGAAATTGCAGGAGGAAAAGATTGATGGCTCCCTTGAGTTTCTTATCTTGCTAGTGACAAATTGTGGGATGGTCACAACTCACAAGTGAGGTTCGCCATGCTTTCTGATTTTGTAATTTTTTTTAAAAAGTTTTCCCTTCTTGTTGAGATCCTTGTGTATTGTAAAAAGCCAAAACTGGATATTGTGTCTTAATTCAAAAACTGTTCATTGCATTCTACCTCTTTACTAACGTAATGGAGATTAATCTAGCATTTTGAATGGGTGTCAAGTGTTTTCTTGACTTCTAAATTAATGAAACGTGTGGGTAATCCTAACCTTTAACTCTCTGATTCTTTCCCATTTTCTTAGAGGTTGTTGCTATGGTTAAACCAATCCAGGAGCTGGAACAAGGAGCAGAGAGGTTGATGCAACAAGCATATCAAAGAGGTAGAGCAAAATCAAGTGGTTCCTCTCATAGAGGATGTGTAAGCACCCTTCCTTGGCTTGGTGCTAAAGTTTTCTACAAGAGTGGAAGATTTTTTTTTTTTTTTTTGATGAGAACAAGAGTGGAAGATGAAGTGCAATAAAATCAAGTGGTTCATAATGGTAGGAAATCTTAGTGTTGTTTAGATGAAGTTTAGATCTATAGACAAACTCATTAGGTAGCTAATGTGTATTACATACTATCAACTTCTAGCATAGTGCTTTTAAGAGCTCTTTGAACCATGGATGTGTCTAACTATATTTGGTAGCAGTACCTTGTCAAGGTGTTTTAAATTTCATGTATTGGCTTTTCTTCTTTTATGGGATTTATGGGTTTACAACATAGATTATTATGGGTTTTTTGGGACTTTTTTTTTACTACATATATTGCTAACTTAAAGGGATTTAAATGCTATTTTAGAGTGGTTTTTTTCCCACTAAACTCTTAATAGACTATGAGATAAAAACTGAAAGTTAACACTGAATCAAGGTGTGAATTTCAAAATTTTAAAGTTAAGGACATATGTTTAAATACCCAATATATTGGCAAGCACATGCCTTGCACATGCAACTCAAACTAGTTGAAAAGAAAAAAGCCCAAGTAAAAAAGAAGAGATGAAAAGTGAAAAGTACTTAAACTTGTTTTCTGCACTAGTTTCAGCTATTCTCCCAGTTGAAAATACTATAAATAGCCCTTTAAGACATGGGACAACGATTCCCTTGGCTTAAATTGAGGGCAACTAGAAATCGGTAAAATTTGTAATTTGGTGAGGTATACGATGAGAGCAGATGAAGCAGATTATTGAAATCATAATTATTGTACACAGTGCTTGAAGAGAAGCTAATGTCTTAAGGCCTAATACTAATAGTGATGTCTCTGAATGTCCTAATTTATGGAAAAAAAAATTCAAAAAAACATGAACCACCAACAAATGTGAAAGATACAGGACACCGAAACAAACATATATGACTATGTATTAATATCCGAAATTTTGGAAAATCAATTGAAAGAAAAAGCTAGCAAGTTTATGCCTGCAGATCAAAAATGAAAAGGGAAAATTTCAAAATAACAATTTACTATTTGATTTTCCAAAATGCTAAACTCTTCTTAACATTAAGAAAGATTTAAAAATTTAAAATTATGAATTTTATTGGCCATGTTCCGAATGTTCAATAGGTAAAAATTCATCAATTCATAGAGTTAAAACAAAAAAATTTATTGCTTATTACATAAGATCTAAATTGCCAGAGCATGACTAGCGTTAGATTTAATCATGCCAGAATCATTATTATTATTCTTATTTTGATAAATATTTTTTAAATACAATTGTAAACATTGAGATGGTCCGAGGTATAATAACACCATACAGACAGAATGACTTTCATATCAAGAGAGTCAAACCACAATTCAGTGATTTGGCTGTACTCAATATAACTCTATACATTGTTTTGGTGATGTATTAACACGTGGAGTTGACACACACGCCTTTACATAGACTAAAACTTTTGTTTATGTAAATATGTACATTGGCTATAGAACACAGTGATTCTACAAATACATAAACTGAATAGGGTCTTGTAAAGCACAAATTACGAAGTAAATTATAAATACATATCCCAAGTGGTAAAGAGAAAACAAACCTGAAGTTCCTTGGCATCATTTGTCATCAAGTTCACTATTTTACGAGATGAAATCTTCTTGTGAGCTTCAAAAGGTGGAAACCATATACTAATATATTAGAAGTAGAACCATCAACAACTTCAGTGTTGTCAGAAACTTTATAGGAATGTGAGTTCAAATTTGCTTGCACTAGTTGAACTGGGGATCACTTAAATCACTACACCCTGCATATGATATGAAAACTAAAGTCAACAAGACCTTCACCCACACAATTCACGCATAAACATGGCAATTATGACCCAGCCCAAATCAACTATTGCCAAATGTTTAAGCACAAGAACTGATTCATGTTCGGTTGCAGTTTCAGCTCAAGAAATTAAGAAGGCCAGCTTATAAGTGAAGGTTACAAGAGATGTTGAGACAAATAATGTGTATGTTTTTATCAATGGACATCAAAGCAAACTCTAAGAGCAACCATTTCAATATTGAAATTTCCAAATTGCCATAAAATTTTAATTTTGAAAAATGCAAATGGAATCACAACTTTCATAATTGTTTTAGATAGTTCACAAATTTCCTGTAATTAATTCAAGAAGCACTAATCTATCCATGGGTATGGTCTTTGGAGGAGTATAAGAATGGGTTGGGAGATGTTTGGTTAGCATATTTGGTTTGAGGTTGGTGTAGGGAACCTTATTCTTTTTGGCATGAATGTTGGCATGGCAGCCAACCACTCAAAGATTCTTTTCTGCTTTTATAATGAAATGGTCTCAAATGTTAGACAATGAGCAAAAGATTTCACAAAGGCTTTCTTCAGTTGACTGAAAAGCTACTACTAGCATAAATCATGCAGAAATAAAATTTGCTTATGGATTCTGAATAAATTTTTTTTTTTTTTAACTTATTATTATTATTTTTTGAGTTTGTTGTTATCTTTAGTTATTTGCTTATGGATTCTGAATAAAATTTACAGAGAAACCTTGTAGGTGATATGATGAGTGAAGCTACAGTGCCCGGGCCTAAATCTAAAAGCAAAAGGCCAGGAAAATCACAGAAAAGTCAGCATGTAATTTCAACCACTTCAGTTGGTGCTAATGGTGTGTCATCTTCACCCACCACACACAAAAAACAGTAGAGATAATTGTTAAAATTTTGAGCATCAATATCAGATCAAGAGTACTGGCCCTAGTTATTAAAAAACAATCAGTTTGACGATTCCGTTTGAAGCTAAGTTTGACAATCAGTTTGAATCAAAGTTTCATAAGTACACAAAGACTAGGAAAGCTAAGGTATATTTGCAATATTCTTTTGTTGCCATGAAAATTTTACATTTATTACTTTATCACTTTAGATTTTAGATTTAAGATTATTGTGGTAAAGATGTTAAAAGTTATGTTATAGAAAGAACACTTTGAGTTGTTAACCGAAGCCCATTTGTGATCATTTATAATTCATTAACCTCAGTTTCTGCTATAAAATAAAAGTAAATTGTAAATCAAATTATCTATATGATTGACAGAACTTGCTGTTATTAATGGTGACACAAAGGCATTTGTAATTCTTCTGACTAATGGCAAATATATGACTAGCAATTAGTTCGTTATATCCACGTCAGAAACTAAAAGAGTCACAGCAAAGGGCATTCCCACACTGTTCAGGCTAAGCTATAATAACACTAAAAGCACAGAATGACTTTCATGTCAAATAGTATGAAACCACAATCCAGGGATATGACTGCACTCATGACTCAACACAACTCTATACCTTGTAGATATGCACATTGGCTACAAACACTATGACTCAACAAATATATATAAACTGAATTTGGTCTTGTAAATGACCAATTATGAAGTGAATTATGTACACATAACTCAAATGGTAAGAGAAAGCAAACCTGAAGTGCCTTGGCAACAGTTGTCATCAACTTAATATTTTCCCAAATGCAAACTTCTCACCAGTCTCCTGAGTCGAAATCTTTGCAATATGGCACCTCTCTAAAGGTAAAAACCATATATAGATATATTAGAACCATCAACACCTTTAGTGCTGTCTGAAATTTTAAGTTAAATTTTTCTTGCACTAGTAAAACTGAGCCCCCAACCCAAACTTGAAATGAAAAATCAAGAGCATCAGCCACCCAATTTCACATTCTTATGCAACTAAACTCCATTCTCCCACAATAAACTCACCCTCATAAACAGCGCAATTATGACCCAGCCCAAATCAACAAAATCTACCATTAAGTTTTAGACAGTCCTAATCAAAAGAACTGATCCATGAACTCTTACAGTATCAAAATGTGAAGGTTAAAAGAAATGCTGAGCCAAAGAATGAGTATTTGGACATAAAAGAGGTTCTAATGGTGATGAATCCAACATTCCAAATTTCCCAATGTCCAGAAATTTTCAATTTTGAAAATTTTTTAGAAAGCAAATAGGCTAGGCTAACAAACAGAAATTTGATAGCAGTAAGACAATAGGTAATAATCAGAAAATATTTAAATAGACTATGCCTTTAGCAACAATTTAATTCTTTTGGTAATTTACAGAAACAAAAATTTGAATAGCAGCAAGCCAATTGGTAGCCATCACGATCAGAAAATATATTTAATTATATTATGTTTTTAGCAACTTTTTAATTCTTTGCGATAATTTGCAGAGACAAAAATTTGAATAGAACCAAGCCAATTTGCAGCAATCACAAAAAACTAAATTATATAATGCTTTTAGTGACTTCTCGCAAACAATTGCAGATAATTTCAAAGATTGAAGAAGAAGAAGAAGAGTAGAAAATTTTCAAGTGTTGCCATGGTGGTTGGTGAGATTAATTTCAAAAGCCGTTAATCCAAATTGTAGCATTTATATATTTTCATCAATGGAATGGGTTTCAATTAAGTATTCATTCTAGGAATACTCTCTCACCCATTACGAATATAAGAGAATAGAAGAGGATATAGACTTACTCAGAATTGATTTCAACCCATGGAACGTGGCTAATCTTGATCCTCTCATTGTGTTCAAATTTGGGGCAATTCCAAATCACCAGCTTTTTCAATTGGGTGAGGCGTTGCATGGCTTCCTTGGTGGGCAGATGCACCAGGTCGGGGCAATACACAAGATACAGCTGTTGAAGAGAAGAAATATTGCCCAACAACTCTGGCAAATCTACCAAATTTACTTTGAAGCCTATCCACAGAATTTTAAGGGCAGTGAAATATTGAATTTGGCCCAAAGCTCCACCAGAAAGAACACCCTTCCTTGCCAATAATTTCTCTATTTTTGATACCTCCACTCTTCACCTTCCCCTTGCGCACGTATCTAGCCCAATATCTGAGACAATTTATGTTAGCCCATTAATCACCACAATTAAAAAGAATAAAAAAGTCTCTCTCCTTTTCAATGTGGGATTAAACATTTTTCACAACTCTTCATCTTCCATATTCACTCCACATCTTTACATTTATTTTATAACATTTACTCATTTTAATTATTTAATATTAAAATGTTCCAACAATCCCCCACTCATTTTAATATTAAATTTTAGTTAAAGAGAGATTACCAGGCAAAGATGGGTCACTATGCATCATGAAGGTGTGCTCTGCATTGAACCTTCACTTAGTAAAACAGCGATCTCAACTCCACAGTCGTAGTGGTCTCCGACTTGAACTAGGACTGCTTTAGGGAAATTAAACATCACTGCTTACACATAACAACCCAGGTGTTGACATGAGCTTTTATAGCTAGCACTTTACGGCCATGTGCTGATCCCAGTTTCATGGGTGTATTTGAGATTAAGTCCAAATCTCATAGGGAGCGGCCCCACCCCCACACTCACATAGGTGAAATTTGTCAATGGTGCTCCTGCAATTCTGACACCCCACTCATACGAGCTACAAATTTCATTAAGAGTTTTTTACTCAACCTCTCCACATTACAGGATAAATGCACTTACATCATAGGGATGAACAATTAAAAAATTATTTACAGAATAAATAATTTAAAAAAAAAATAAATAGTGCATTTCTTACGACCATCATATGATTCGTTTTTCCCATTGAACCCAATTCTCAGGATCTCTGGTCCTTGGGTTGGGTATCCTCATACATGGCTCATGATTCTATGGACTTTAGTCCCATCCCCCTCGATGTATTCCAGACTCTATCTTTTGCCAAGACCTTGGTAAATGGATCTGCAAGATTATCATTAGATTTAATATAATCCACAGTTATGATGCCACTACTCAAATAAGATCGCACGGTACTGTGCTTTCTTCTTATAGGTCTGGATTTACCGTTGTAGTAACGGTTTTTAACTCTACCAATTGTGGCAGTGCTATCACAATGAATTAATATAGGTGGAATTGGCTTTTCCCAAAGGGGAATTTCATATAACAAATCTCTGAGCCAATTTGCCTCTTCACTAGCTGAAGCTAATGCTATTAATTCAGCTTCCATTGTTGAATTAGCAATTATTGTTTGCTTTTTAGATTTCCAACAAATAGCACCACTACCTAAGGTAAAAATATAACCAGTGGTAGAGAGAGAATCACCTGACAAAGTATTCCAATCGACATCACTAAAAGCTTCAATCACAGCAGGGTACTTTTTATAAAATAAGCCATAGTTTTTGGTACCAATTAAATATTTCATAACTCGCTCAATAGCTAGCCAATGATCTTTACTAGGTTTGCTAATAAATCTGCTAAGCACTCCTACTGCATATGCAATGTCAGGTCTAGTACAATCTGTAGCATAACGCAAACTACCAATGATACTAGCATAATCCTTTTGATTAAAAATCTCATTATCATTATTCACAGGAAATAAATGAACACTAGAATCAAAAGGAGTAGCTACACTTTTGTGATCATGAAAATTATATTTTCTCAATATTTTCTCAACGTAATGTGATTGATCAAGATATATTCCATCACATGTTTTTGTAATTTTCATGCCCAAAATAAAATTAGCCTCACCAAGATCTTTCATATCAAAATGGCTTTTAAGCATATTTTTTGTTTCATTTATAACATGCATATTTGAGCCAAAAATTAACATATCATCCACATAGAGGCTAATAATAACATGTAAATTATTCCATGATTTAGAATAAATACATTTATCACATTCATTTGATTTATAACCATTCTCAATCATGCAGGAATCAAACTTTTCATGCCACTGCTTAGGTGCTTGTTTCAAGCCATATAGAGATTTAGTTAGCTTACATACCTTGCTTTCTTGGCCAGGCTCTACAAAGCCTTCGGGTTGGTCCATATAAATCTCTTCCTCTAGGTCCCCATTAAGAAAAGCAGTTTTTACATCCATTTGATGAATTTTCAAATCAAAAATTGCAGCAATGGCAATTAACAATCTAATAGATGTAATTCTTGTTACCGGAGAAAATGTATCAAAGAAATCAAGATCAGCTTTTTGTTTAAAGCCTTTTGCAACAAGTCTAACTTTAAACTTATCTATTGACCCATCCGGTTTCAACTTTTTTCTAAGGACCCATTTACAACCTATGGTCTTACAACCCGGTGGAAGATCTACTAATTTCCAAGTTCTATTAGAAATTAGAGATTTCATCTCATCATTTACAGCCTCTTTCCAAAATATGGCATCAGGTGATGTTAAAGCCTCTTTTAAATTTTTGGGATTTTCCTCAATGTTAAAAACATAATAATCAGGACCAAAATCCTTTTCAACTCTAGCTCTTTTACTCCTTCTAGGTTCCATTTCAAAATTTTCTTGATTTTGAAAATGTGAAGTAGAAGAACTAGGTTGTGACAAAATATTTTCTTCACCCCCACTATTTTTCAATTTAAAAGGAAATTTTTCTTCATGAAAAATTGCATCACCAGATTCAAAAATTATTTTGTTTTCAAGATCAAAAAATCTATAGGCTGCACTATTAATCGCATAACCAAGAAAAGCACAGGTAGTAGCTCTTATACCTAATTTAGGCATTTTAGGGTCAGTAAGCCTTACATAAGCAAGACAACCCCATACTCTCAAATATCACAAATTTGGCTTATGTCCTTTCCACATCTCAAAAGGTGTGGTGTGTGACTTTTTATGTGGCACCCTATTCAAAACATGACATGCAGTTAAAATAGCTTCACCCAAAAAATGTAAAGGTGCACCAGATTCAATTAACATGGCATTTGTTAACTCAATTAAAGTTCTATTTTTTCTTTCAGCCACACCATTAGAAGCAGGTGAATATGGTGCAGTAGTTTCATGGATAATTCCCAAAGACTGAGCAAATGAGTTGAATGCACTTGATTCATACTCACGGCCTCTATCACTTCTTATTCTTTTTATTTTTCTACCGAATTGATTTTCAACTTCTTTTAAAAAATCTTGAAATTTTTCAAAAGCATCACTTTTATTTTTCAACAAATAAATAGTTGTATATTTTGAGAAATCATCAATAAAAGTGATAATATATTTATTTCCTCCACGAGTTAAAATTCCCTCAAATTCACATAAATCGGAATGAATTAACTCAAGCAATTCGGTATTTCTTACAACATTTTTATGAGGCCTTTTTGTAATCTTAGCTTGACTACAAGTTTCACATTTTTCAAAATCTTTTGACAGTCTTGGAATTAATCCTAAACTACTCATGATTCCCACATATCTACTATTTATATGACACAAACGAGCATGCCAAAAATTAATAGAAGAAAGCATATAAACTGAACTGGTAGATGCTTTATTATTCTCAACATTCAATTTAAACATTCCATCACAAGCATAACCCTTGCCCACAAATAATCCCTTTTTTGTGATTACATAATTATCAGATTCCATAGTTTGCTTGAAGCCAGCCTTGTTAAGCAAAAAACTTGACATCAAATTCTTCCTCATGGACGGAGTGTAAAGTACATCTTTCAATGTTAGCACACGTCCAGAAGTGAATTTCAATTCAACCTCACCACTCCCAAGAACCTTGGTTTTACTAGAGTCACCAAGCATAACAGTTTTTTCTTCTTCAAAAGGAGTGTACAATTTGAACCAATTCTTGTCATAGCAGACGTGCCTATTAGCACCGGAATCTGCCCACCACCCTTCAACATATTGCACCATATTGATGTCTGTAATCATAGCCACTAAAGGCTCTTCGGTTACGTTAGCCTGCGGGACAGATTCACGTTTCCGAAATTTGCAAAATCGAGCAATATGCCCACTCTTGCCACAGACAAAACAGGATCTATTAAATTGATCTTGTGAAGGGGGTCCTTGGTTCTTATTGTAATTTTTATTTGGGTTTCCCCTTCCTTGAGGTCTATTATTATTTTTAAAGGCTCTTTTTTTAGGCTTCAATTGAACATTTCTAGGAAAATGATTTTTGGGCATATTATTATTGGATGAAATAAGGTTTACCTTTGTGGTGGAATTACCATTGCTCTCTTGTGTCATGAGTGCATCTTGTCCTCTAGCCTCCTCCTCCACACGGATGCGTGTGATCAAAGTCTCCAAGGATGTCTCCTTCTGTTTGTGCCGCAAAGTTTTTTGGAACTCCCTCCAAGATTGTGGTAGTTTATCAATTATGCCAGCTACCACCAAATTGTCTCCAATCTTTATGCCTTCGGATCTCAATTCTGCCACAATCATTTGGAAGTCTTGTGCTTGATCCACCACCGATTTTCCATCCACCATTTGGTAACGGAAAAATCTACTAGCAGCATACTTCTTTGCACCTGCCTCCTCGGTATCATACTTGCTTTGTAAAGCCTTCCAAATTTTCTTAGCAGAATTGTAAGTTGTATCATAATAATCATAGAAATGATCGGCAAGACAATTCAATAGATAAGAGCGACAATTATATTCATCTTTTGTATACTTATCTATTTTTTCTTGATGGAGAATATATTCTTCCTCACTCATCTCATCGGTAGGAACTTTTGACGGATTCTTGTCAGTGAGGATGTAGGAGACTTTGAGAAGACTTAAGTAGAAGAGGACCTTTCCTTTCCACCTCTTAAAATGGGCTCCCTTAAAGCGAAAGGGCTTGTTGAGATCTCCAACAGGCTCATTTGGTTTCTCTTGTGAAGACTCCATGTGTTTGAATCTCCTTAAAATTGTTGGTGCAAACACAATAATAATGGAAATAATACACAAAGAGAAACTGAATAGTACTTCTGAATATTATTAATATAAAAAAAGGAAATACACAACACTATTTGGACTGAGGCGCGGCACTCGCTCTCTTTAAGGAGATTCAAGCCCTTGGTTGGCTAACTCTTGTAACCGGTGCAGACCTTCTCTGACTTGTCTCCCCCAGGATACAACAGCCCAACAAGTGTTGTATGGCTAGAACAACCTCTGCACAAAGTGTTCAAGCCCAAAGCTCCACCAGAAAGAACACCCTTCCTTGCCAATAATCAATAATCTCTCTATTTTTTTAGTGTGTATTGTGAATTGCATTAACTTGGATTGGGTCTGAATGAGTCTATTTATAGGCTCAATGGGCCTTACGAAATTACTACCCAATTTATTCTAATTAATTAGGTCCAATTATTCTGATGTAATGGGTGTTACAAGATTAATTGTTGGATATTAATCTGATGGGCTGGAGTTACACAATTAATGGTGAGATGAGGAGTTTCTGAAGAATGAATAGGCCCAAATGGATAGTCCATTAAGTGGGTTAATGGCTCTTCATTGTCCATAATAAAAATGGAGTATTAATTCGGGCCATTTACTCACCAACGGATATGGTAATTATTCTGAATGGACTGTCAAGTAGGAGGATCCAAGGGGCTGATTCATTTCCATTTTTGATACCTCCACTCTTCACCTCCTCCTTGCGCACGTATCTAACCCAATATCTGAGACAATTCATGTTAGCCCATTAATCACCACAATTAAAAAGAATAAAAAAGTCTCTCTCCTTTTCAATGTGGGATTAAACATTTTTCACAACTCTTCATCTTCCATATTCACTCCACATCTTTACATTTATTTTATAACATTTACTCATTTTAATTATTTAATATTAAAATGTTCCAACATAAATTAGTATAAAAATTGTTTGCCAAAGTGTAAGAGTATGGTTTTGTAAGAAATAAACAATTATGTTTTGAGTTAAAGCTATAGATAATCAACTCTGTGACAATTTTTTTATATTGGATTTGAGGAATTTTTACTCTCCTTAGCATTGCCTGAAGTGGATGTCGTCTTAAGCTTTTTGTTAGGCCCCTTAATCTCTAGAAAAGCTTTTGCATGAACATTATTCAGTCATTTTTGTACAAATATCGATAATTTAATTCTTGAAGCTCCCCTAGGAAATTTATGTGCACAAAACTTTCATATGAAATAACCATCTTCTTCCTTAGCATACTCCTGAAATTGATCTTTCTTTCTACTTGTATTTCTTTCTCCTTGAATATAAATAAATAAATAAATAACAAAATATCATGAATGAATATATGCTCATCTTATACCATTTATTAACTTTTATTTGATTAATATTTTAAAATCTCATCATTGGATTACAGATTCTCTTTATTCATAATATACATGACAAATTCAAGTTATTTAAAATGTCAATAACCTTTTTTCTTTTTCCTTTTTTCTTTTTAATAATTCGATAGTTACAATAGGTAAGGGGAGGTTTGAACTGAGAATGTCATGAACATACCAAGAAATGCCAGTCAATTGAGTTACAAAGCTCTTGGCATCAATAATATCCAACTTTCATTAGAGTTGAATTTAATGATAATAGTTTGTAAACTTGAATTTTTTTTATTATTTAAAAGAAAATACATTAAATAATATTCCCTTAAAAAAAATAGATTTTCTAAAGATGAAAGAGTCTAATGACGAGAATACGTGGACTTCAGCAGTGGCCGACAATAAGTTCTTTAAAAAATGTACAAAGCTGGGGAAAAAAACGCTAAGCTGTTTCGTAAAAAAAAAAAAAAAAGAAAAAAAAAAAAGGAGGTTGAAAATGAAAGAATGAAAAGGTGACATTAGTGGGTGAATAGATAAAGCCAATATTTTTTTTTTTGGCTGAAAAGTATAATTAAGGTCAACAAATGTCTCACTTAATGTGAATGTCTGAGAACCTTAGAGGATGAACTTGACAAGTCTATAACGTAGTGCAGAGTACAATTTTGTTAGAAATGAACAGTAAGTACTGAATACAAATCTTTTATTTTATTTTCTGTCTTTTGCTTTATTATCTAAGTTATATTATACATAATATACTCATTTAAGTAATATTATACATAATATACTCATTTAAGTAATGTGGAACAGCTACCTTCTTCTTCTTCTCCTCCCTCCCCTTAAATTTCAGAAACAAACACACACATTCCCCCTTCCCTATGTGTGTTTGTTTCCACATAAATAAATAAATAAAAATGCAACAACAACAACACCACCAAGCCAAAACTCTTGTAACTCTTTGGCATAATCTACTCTTGTTTATTATGAGAAATTGGATTCAAATCCTCTTTCTCCAATCTTATAACTATCAAATTATACAAATAAATAAATAAAGTAATAATGGTAAGAATTTTGTAGTTTAATGACAATACACTTATCCAATGGAGGAGAGCATGAGTTCAAACTCCTCTTCCCCGCTTGTTGCAAGAAAAAAAAAATTCATTAAATAATAAGAAAATTTATTATAATGTTTTACTTTATCCAAACAATTAAAATTAATAATTGAAAATATTATCACAAGTTCATAGCCAAGATTATGATAAAATATATTCTAAAAATAAAAATTTACATCTTTACTCACCTTTTCAAACACTCTGCTTAATGTGACATCCTTTCATATTGAAGTTGAGTTGATTTCCCTCTCTTTATCTCTGTTTGAAGTTGATGCACCCTTAAATTTTTTGTTAGGTTCTCCAACTATTAGAGCAGCCTCCTCTTGGACCTCTTTAGACACTTTTTTACAAATATCAATATCGTGACCTTTTACTCCAGCCAAGTGACGTTTAATTCTTGAAGCACCCCCAGCAAAATCACGTTGACAAAACTTACATTTAAAACGACCTTTTAGATCTTCAGCATACTCCCAAAATCGATCTCTTTTTCGAACCATATTTCTTTTCCCTTACATTAAATGCATAAAGAATTTAATATTGGAATAATAAAAAATTGATAGTAAAAATGAATATGTAGAATAATAAAATTAATTTAAATAAAATAGATCTATAGAATAATAAAAATAAGCTCTGTTCTAACATGTTTAAAAATATTATATAATTATTTTATGATGTCTATCAAAATCACAAAGAAGTTTTTTGCTATGCCCTCTAATGGCTAGATATATATCACCATCAATAAATCTAATCCTTGAAACACATCCATCAAAATTTTCCTCTTATTTTGTTTACTGTGTTAAATTGTTAATAAACTATAATATGTAGCCAAGAAAATATAAAATCTATAGCATGAAAGACATGTCAGAGTGCACTTAGTCACTTGCTCTATTAGTTCACAAACAGGTAGATGCAGCAAATGGACGCAGAGACAAAGAGAAGAGGTAAAGTCTGAGAACAATAGCATTATATTATAACGTGTTTTTTATCACTCGCCGAAAGAAGATGGTTTTTCGGCTTCGATGTGTCGGGTATATATATGGGATGAGATTGTGATATATGTACATATATAAAAACTTAGTGAAATGCCATAGAAGTTGAGCTTAACATGTTATATTACATGCCTTTCTTTTTTGGATTCTAAGTTTAATTTGGTTCCTTTGTTGGAAATTTTAGAAAGAGTTCCAACTAATTACTATGTCAGTCTACAAAGACTCTGTTATCATAAGCCTCTACCAGATGTTTGCTTCTATGGATCAAAGTCTCAAACCATTGGAAGCATTAATCGGAGGCCCTATATGTTTCAAAAAGCTTCATGAAAATCTTTGGTTTTTCTCCAACCAACTCATCAATCATCACATGGAATGAGTTTATATTTATGCAAATGTTTTATTTGTTTATTTATATCGTAATTAATAGAGTTTTATGTGTCAAACTTCATTTGGAAAAGAATAAGAAAGTTTCTTTTTTTTTTTATCAATGATTGTTAAAGGTTTGAAACATGCAGGATAACAAATGTTGAAAAAAAACGACTAAAAATTTTAATTTTTTGTGTATAAATAAAATATATATAAAAGGGAAATATTTTATTTTATCTTTTAAGTTGACTACAAAGTTTCAAGCATATATATTCACAATAGTTTTTTAAATATTGCAATTTGATATTTTATGAGTATATTAACCAAAATGTTAAAATTCACTACTAAAATTCGTTTCATGAGAATCATGAGTGGAATTTGAAAAAACAAAAAGCAAAATGAATTATTCATGTATAAAAAACCTCTAACAGGTAAATAATTATAATAAATAATTTTTTATTTGCTTACATATATCCCTTATTATTCATATTAATGGTTTTTTTTATTTTTTTTATTTAGATTGGTTTCAAATACTCATATACATTCTATCCTCCCTAAAATCAAATCATGGCTTCACCATTAGTCATTTTCTTAATTGAACAAGGTTTATATACTAAACAACTTTAGATTCGATGAGATTTTCTAATTTCAACTGCACAGAAAGTCATGACTTGGATGAGGCTCTAAAAAATCAACCACATAATAATTCCATTTATTATAGGTGTACTACAGAGGGGTGAAATATGTAGTTTACCCAAGTAAATAAAGATTTGGAGTTCAAACTTTTAGATTTAATTTTAATCACTTGAATATAGTAGACTTGAATTTTTTTTCCCCCTGTTTAATATATAGATTTGGAATTATTAATGGTTAATTAAACTATTTATTCAGCCAAGAAAAAAAAATGGAAAAAAAAAAAAAAAAAAAAAAAAAAGAACAGGAGGAAAGACGTGAGAGTGCACTTACTGGGATAGCTTGAAAATAAGTAGATGCAATGAACGGAGTTCAGGAAGAGCAAGAGAAAGAGAAAGAGAGAAGGTAATAAAAGTCTGAAAAGAATAAGAGGAAGAGGAGAATAGAAGTAATATAATGGTGTTTGCAATGTATAACTTTGCTAACATTTGCGTCCCATTTCTTCTTCTTCAGTTATTGGAACAAGCTCTGAGGTCTTGGCCCACCACGTGCAGAAAGAAGATCGGGTTTATTTGTATATTGCGCATGCGTAGCAAAAGTAGGAGCATTAGGTGCTCCATTTGCATCGGGTTTATTTGTATATTGCGCATGCGTAGCAAAAGTAGGAGTAGGAGGTGCTCCACTTGCCCAAAGATAGGCTTTATTAAAACTACTTTCAGTATTTTAATAAAACATGCAGTACTGTCACTTTGTTTTTCTCTCTGGATTTACTCTTCATACACCGTGACTAGCAAGCCTAAACTTTCAAAAGTATTGAGTCATATATATAGTCCAGCAAAGACAGTACATGTATTGTGAAGAAACTTTCAACGAAGCTTTTATTAATCTTGCTTGTTTTTATCCTTGTATTTGTGGATGAAACTTCCGGCGTAGAACTATCCTGGAGCCGACGAAAATGCTTAAAAAAATATCTGATTTCAGATTTCCACATCTTGACCCAGCACTTGCTCCCTCTCTCATCCCACTCTCTCTCTATCTCACAATTTCTCTCTCATCGGGTTAGGCTCCTGGGTACGTTGCTACGCTTTCATCTCGGAATTTTACTTTTTGAAGTTTTGAAATAAATAATAAATTTATTTATTAAATATTAAATAACACCAAAACGGCACAATTTTGGGAGGAGCTAACGGTAGAGTTAATAGAGGTTTAACAGAAGTCTTGATTGAACACTTTCGAAACTTTTTTTTTTTTTTTTTTTTGAGAAATGGATACTTGCTGATATATATTAAGCAAAAGAGGAAGAATCATCCAATACAAAAGACATAATATCTGTTGGAATACACTCCAACCAGATAAGAGAAGAAAAAAATTGTCTCGCTCGCTGGGCTAAGGCATGAGCGACCGCATTACCTTGCCGACGTATGTGAGCAAAAGATATACTCCGAAAAGAGTTTGATAGGTAAACAATATCCGTGATGAGATGCCGACCTCGAGAATTCTCCATACCGGTCCACCTTAAGGAGTTTACCACAGGCTCAGAATCACCCTCGCATATAAATTGATCAAAACCCGACTCAGCGGTAAAGCTTACGGCACGCCTGGTAGCGAGGAGTTCAAGGATTTCCACTGTTGGAGGTTTCACGATTTACTCGGATAAGGCAGCTAACACCTGGCCCTCACTGTTGCGGATTACTACCCCAATTCCGGCTGTAAGGACACGATTCTCTGGCGGCCCAATAAGGATGTTGGGCTCGCATACGAAAGATCCCTCACAATATGATTTGTAGAGAGTGGGCTTGAAAAGCTAGCCGCTGGTCACGGGGCGATGTCCGATCCTGGCTTTAGAGGAATTCAGGTAGAAAAAGGAGTTGGGCCTGAACATTTAAGCCCTAAGACGTCGCACCCTATGGGATGGGACTCCTCGGAGTTGATCCGAGGACCATTGAGGCCTTACCCCGGTTATCCAACGACGGACTTTCTTCGGTGAAGTCCGGTGTTGTTGAGATGTTCTCCCCCATGTGATCTTTCTTTCTTTAGGTGGGATGGGATCCCCTTCAGATTTATTTACTTTCTTCTTTTATACTCGTCCGTGTTCATTGTCCTTCGTCCACGTGTAGGGTCAATCTTTACAAGACTGATATTTGTCCCATCAGTCTAATCCCAGAATTGTTGGGTATGGTTGATAAGGCTGCAGAGTACGGCTCTGTCATGTGTTGGGTCTTATCCGGAAGGGTAGTAAGGATAACTTCCCCAAGATATTTTGGATCTCCTTACAAATTCGTCTCTATACCAGTTTTATCCCTTCATTTCGGTGGGATTCAGGATCTGTCGAGGACCAAACTGTCCTCGGCTGCCTTCCAAAAATTGTTTTGTGCTCTGCACTGTAGAGCTTGGGCCACAGCTCTCCTCGGATTGGGCCTTCGGATTTTCCAGGAGCAATTGGGCTTGGTCCTTAAATTATTGGGCCCCACACCGGCCATATTAGATTCCGCAAACATGGCACCGTCATAGTTAGTTTTCACTGAACCCGCACTAGGAGGTTGCCATCTGGTAGGAGAAGCACGGCGTCTGTGGGAATGGTGACTGTCCAGCTCCTTGAATTCACAGAGGTAGTTCTTGGCATAATGAGCATTATTGCGAATAGGCAGGGGATTATCATTGAGGAGAGCTTTGTTCCTTTGATACCAAATTGACCATGCCATAACAGCAAATAACGGAAGCAGCGACAGTTTGACCAGAATTTTTTGTAGAACTTTCGAGAAAGAAACAGGGGCCGTTAAGCTCCTGTCCACCCATCCGAAATCCGACTCCTAAACAACTTGGACGCAACTACAACTCCAAAGAGCATGCACAACAGATTCCAAGTCCTCAGAACAGCGAGCACAACCCGATTCCTGGAGGATTTTTCGCTTCATAAGGTTATCTTTAGTGGGCAGCGAGTTGGTGCAAGCTTTCCAGAGAAAATGCTTGACCTTCCCGGGCACCTTTAGCTTCCATATGGTTTTCCAGAAGCCTTTCTGCGAGTCCGAGACATAGGGCCTATCCATATCAAAGTTATGGAGCTCGCACAGGAGTTTATAACCAGACTTTACCGAATAGCAACCCGATTTTTCTGTTCTCCAAACCAAAGTATCGGGTTGAGGAGTAGAACACAGGGGAATAGACTTAATGAGACTTACATCAGGTGGAAAAAAGCACAGGTCAATGAGGTTGATATTCTACCAACCCGTTACAGAATCAATCAAAGATACAACTGTGGACTCCGGTGTTAGATGTACAACAGGAGAGCTGATTCGACCATCAAGATTAGGAAGCCAAGCATCTTTATAAATCCGAACAGATTCACCACTGCCTACTCTCCAGCAAGCTCCTTTGTTAATTAAATCTCTAGACCACAAAATACTTTTCCATGCAAAAGAGCCCGTAGAATTCTTAGCTTCAAAAATTGAGCAACTTGGAAAATACTTTGCCTTGAACACTCTGTAAAAAAGAGACTCCTTATCATGAATCAATCTCTACACCTGTTTAGCCAACATGGCTTTATTGAATTTACATAAGTCTTTGAAACCAAGACCCCCTTCACTCTTTGGTTGACACAAGACCTCCCATTTTTTCCAATGAATTTTTCTCCTATCACCCCTTTGACCCCACCAAAACTTCCGAATGAGCATCTCAATGTCTTGACAAAGCCCAATTGGTAATCGAAAACAACTCATTGCAAACGTAGGGATGGCTTGAACCACCTCCTTCAAAAGAACTTCTTTGCCCGCTTGCGACAATAATTTCTCCTTCCATCCTTGGAGTTTACCCCACACCCTATCCTTAATGAAATTTAAGCTTGCCTTTTTTTTCCTCCCAACCACCGTCGGTAAGCCCAAATACCTTTCATACTCCTTTATTCCGGCCACCCCAAGCAAATTTTTTATTTCTTCCTTTGTGGCACTAGAGGCATTGCTACTGAAAAAGAGGGTCGTTTTGTCCGAGTTAATTTTTTGACCGGATACACGTTCATATTTCCCCAATATCTCCTGAATTTTTTCCACATCCCCCACCCTAGCTCAACAAAATAATATACTATCATCTGCAAAAAAAAAAAGATGAGAAATCTTTGGACCATTTCTGCAAAGGGAAACCCCCTCAATATGCTTGTTGTCCACTGCATGATCAATTAACCCATTTAAACCTTCGGAACATATTAGAAAAAGATAAGGGGAGAGAGGATCACCCTGCTGAATACCTTGAGTTGGCACTATATGACCTTTAGGTTCGCCATTGACTAAGATCGAATAGGATACGGATTTTATGCACTCTATAATCCATCCTATCCACTTCAAGTCGAAGCCCATTTTTTCCATGATCCTTTGCAGGAACACCCATTCCAACCGGTCGTATGCTTTACTCATATCCAATTTTAAAGCCATATGACCCATTTTTCCCGTTCTTTTTCTTTTCATGTGATGCAACGTCTTAAAGGCCACCAAATGTTATCGGAAATAGCTTTGTCCGATTGAAAGGCACTCTGAGAATCTGAGATAATATGGGGTAGCACTTTCTTCAACCTATTGGCCAAAACTTTCGAAACAAGCTTATACAAAATATTACATAGAGCAATTGGACGGAATTCAGTAACAAATTCGGGGCTTTTCACCTTAGGAATTAGAGCAATAAAAGTGTGATTCAAACCTGGTTCAATTGAATTCGAATTTAGACAAGAAATCACAGCTTTGACTACGTCATCCCCAATGCTCTCCCAATAATGTTGGAAAAAGATTGGCGGCATTCCATCTGGTCTCGGAGCTTTTAGCGGGGCCATTTGCTTCAAGGCTTTCTCCACCTCATCCTTTGAGAAATTTCTGGTTAAACAATTATTCATATCATCAGACACCACCTTTTTTGTATGTTGGACAACTTCCTCAATGTCATGCGGATTAGAGGTAGTAAACAATTGTTTGTAATATTCAATAATCATCTCAGAGACATTTTCATCACCTGAAGCTATTCTTCCCCGAGAGTCTCTAAGTTCCGTAATGCTGTTTCTCCTGAAACACTGAAACGCCCGGTTATGGAAATAGCTAGAATTTTTATCCCCAGAGATCATCCAATGCACATGACTACACTGCTGCCACATTTTTTCTTCCACTCTAAGCTAATCTGCCGCTTCAGTTTTTAATTGAAGAAAAAACTCCACATTCCCTCCTTTCGTTGCATCCTCTTCTGCTAATTTTAGATTCTTTTTTTTTTCTCTGCCAATGCACTTACCACACTACCAAAAGAATTCTTACTCCAAACACGCAACTGAGTTTTGCATGTATCGATGTTCATCATAACTTTGGGCATAGGTGGTTCCGAAGAGATGGTCTTCCAGGCATTCTTCACTGTGTCATGGCAGCCTTGCTCTTCTAACCAAATATTTTCAAAACGCCAAGGGCATTGAGATTTTAAGCTAATCCCATCGGGAAGGACCAAAATAGGGCTGTGGTCCGATGAAGCACACACTAGAGTTTTCACTTTTGTTGTACACACAGCCCTATCTAATCTCTCCCAAACAATACCACCATCCGGATAAGTTTTGTGCCAAGTGAATTTACAACCCACAAAGCCAAGATCAAACAACCCACATTCATCTAATGCTTCACGGAATTTTAGCATTTGACCATAAGGTCTTAACCAGCCTCCCAACTTTTCCTGCGACTTCAAAAGTTTGTTAAAGTCACCTCCAACCAGCCATGGTACTGAGAAACGATTATTTAGATCTCGCAACAAATCCCATGATTCCATACGAAGCTGGGTTTCAGGAGCACCGTAAAAACCGGTAAAGCGCCAGACATTCACCTTTCCTCTATTGATCAAGATGTCAATATGATTATGAGAGGAGGACATGACTTGCAAGTCAAAGTCCTTCTTCCAAAACAACACCAAGCCACCACCACGAGTTAAACAAGAAACTCCATGGTGATGACCAAAACGAAGCGAATCACGTAAACCAGTTAGCCTGACCTCATCTAGCCATGGTTCAGCTAAAAACACCTTCGTAGGATCTTGTACCCGGACTAAATCGCTAAGCTCTTGAACTGTCTGCCGGTTCCCAAGCCCGCGACAGTTCCAACATAGAAGACTCATAATTCTCGACAGAGTTGCTCTGTAACCTCCACCGATCCCATTTGTGTAGTAAGCAACGTGCTCTGTTTTTCAGCTTCTTCCTCTATTTTTTGTTTTTTTTCCTTCACTGCATTAGCTTCCCCACGAACCTAGGCTTCCCTTATTTTGCGTTTTGGGCCTTCAATCCCATAGGATGCTTCCTCCATTAACTCAGAACTGAGCCTACTTAATAGTCTAGTCCACTGGCCTTTTTTTCCTTCCTTTTTTGGGCTCGGCCTAACTCCCGCTTTTTCTTTCCTACCCGGCCCAGCCAAGCCTTTACTTATATCAGCTTTTGCACTCATATTGCTATCCGCTGCACACTCCAACCGCACCGTTTCTCTGCTCTGATAGCCCTCAGCTTTTTGTAGTTGTGAACCTAGTTGACCCTCTAAGCACCCTATTTTCTCACATGGGACATAATCATACTTTTGTAAGTCACTGTCAATTTCCTGAAGTTTTGCCAGAAAAGGGTCTCCCTCAGCGTATGTTCCCATGCTGGTTGGAAGAAAGTCAGAGTTTAATGTCATAGGTAAGTGTTCCGCTTCACCCATCGAGACTCTACCTCCACTAGTGTTCACGTCGCTGTCAATGGTTTGGTGCGCGAAAGCTGGTGATGAGGAAGAACCAGCTTTACCCTGCCAATCCGTCGTCAAGTCCACATCAGTCTGCACTCTCAAGGAAACCAGAGGCACAACGGCATTTAATGCATTCCATGTCAATACCAAGGCTTTCATTTTGGCTTATTCTCTAGAGGGAGGATGGCCAGAGTTTTCCGGTGATGATGAAGTATCCGTTTGAGCACTTGAGTTCGCCTGTGACCTCTCCCCATTTGATTTATGACCCCCTCTGTCTTCAAAGAAGCCTGATACATGAACAACAGATTTTTTGATGTTGCCTATCTGAGAAGCACGCATAAAAGGTCCAAATTGTTTATCCTGGGGTTTAAGAGAACCCTTACTTTCAATCCACAAATGGCAATCTTTCTCATCATGATCAAGGCACCCACACCAGTAACATATGATGAGTAATCTTTCATATTTGAAGGAGACCCATACTCGATCACCTTCTTCTAGATTAACTAATCTTCCCCGGCATAATGGTTGTGTCACATCCACTTTGACCCTCACACGCACACAACATCCTCCTACCTCTGTTGGATGAGTTTCCGAAAAGCACACCTCACCCAACGAACTGCATATATCTTCTGCCACTTCCTTGGACATGTATCTTATAGGAATATCGAAAACTTGCACCTAGAGAGATGTTTTGTTAAATCTAATATCTTGTAATGGAGTGTTTTTCTCATACTTCTGAATCACCACTAGGTGTTTATCAAACGTCCAAGGCTCACTGCTCAGAACCCGATGAATATCTTCCTGGTTTTCAAAGACAAACAACAGAACATGATTGCCCATATTTTTTATTGTGAACCCCTTAATCGCTCTCCATAGAGGTTTGAAAGTCCTAGCAATAGCATCAACGTTCAATGCTCTTCGGGTTAAGAACTTTGCTGCAATGATATGTTCCTTGGATCCTTGGTTTTTTCCCAATGTGATTTTGTCTCCCTCTCTGTCCAACAATGAAAATTTGGTCCATTGTTTTGATAACTCTTCCATAACTACTGAGCTCAGATAAGAACGAATAGAAAAGGATGGAAGTAGGAACTTTAACTATAGAGAAAAGAAAAAATAAACTGTTTCCCAAACCCCTTGAAAGGATGGAACCACTAGCTCTGCAAATAACAATGTTATCTCAAAGGAAAAACAATCCTTCAAAAGAAGGAACAAACTATTTCACAACTGGCGGGAGACTTGGAAAAGCCCAAGTCAAACGCCAGAGGAAAACTTAACACTTTCGAAACTTAGAAGACTAAAGTGATAGAAAACAAAGTTAAATGACTTAAATGAATTTTAATGAAATAAAGAAGGTCAGTTTTGCATTTTGGCATTTTTTTTTTTTTTTTTTTTTGGATTTCCTCTTCACATGCCACTTATTTTTAAGATTTAGATTTCAATTTCACACTTTCACAAATTAAACTGACATTAGACTTTTTGTTCACATCAATTTCTTCAATGTAGAGTGTGTGCGTATATCAAATAATTCATAATAAATATCTACCATACTATTTTTTCTCTATTATTCTATTCTTTTTCCTACAACCTTGCAAGTATGTATTTGTTTACTATATTTTTTTTTTTTTCCATCAAAATTGAATAGGTTTTGTGTGTATATATATATTGTCTTTTGTTTAACTTAATTTTCTTAAGTTTTATCCAATTTATATGGTTATGGTTTGAGAATCAATCATTAAATATGCTTGGACACCTTTTTAAAAAAAATTATTTTGTATATTGTATTTGAATTATAGATACGGGTTGCAATGGTGATATGTTGTTACACATTTCTGCATAATATGGTTAGACATGATTTTCTATTATTTTGTGTATCATATATGAATTACATATTTATGACATGGATTTGATTTAGAGAACAATCTTCTTTTTTGCTTACTATTAAGCATGTCTTGATATAAATTTGATGAAAAATTGTTTTATCTATTTTATTATTTAATTTTACTTAAATTAGAAGATATTTTCTTATTTTTTTTAGTTTACACATAATTCTCGATTAAGCTACGCATCGCACGCGTATAATACTAGACATGTCTGCGTATAATACTAGACATGTCTACTAGATATGTAGATTTCAATACCCAAGTGCCAAATTTGCATGAAAAATGGAAATTGAATTGCCGAATTTGATCTCAAAATTTCTCTCTTTCCCACTGTTGTAGGCTGCCCAATATCCATCCTTGGTTTTTTCAAGGCTTGAACCTCCTCCCTTAATAGGAGAAGCAACCACTAGACTAGCCCATACTTTACTAAATCATATTTGAAGCTGATATGATTATATATATATATATATATATATATATATATAGTTTAATATATTTGTAGCTTTTTATTGTAATTACTCATATCTCTCTCTCTCTCTCTCTCTCTCTCTCTCTCTCTCTCTCTCTCTATATATATATATATATATATATATTCCTGAAATTTTGATATTATAAGTTTGCTTTTACAATCAAGCTATGTTCTTAAAGGATTAACTATATATATTATCTTTTATCTTTTTTTTTTTTCTTTTTTAAAACTTAGTGACATTGTTGGGTTATTTCAATCGAGCAAAATAATTCAAAAAATTGTTCTATTTTACTTTATTTTTTAATTTTCATTTAATCTCTGGAGAAACTTCTTTTGATGTAGTTCATTTTATTTTTTTTTTTTCTCATCCTTTAATTTCTCTGAATCTCCTATAGATAGCTGGTTTTGATCTTTGAAGTAGAAGGGGGAAAAGAAAAGTTGTGTTAGTTTTTGGGCAACTTTATTTGTTGCAAATACTAATATGGAAGCAATGTTTAAAAAAATAGAGCTTCAAAAGAGTTGTAATGGGGAGGTTCAAGGTTTTAAGTTTGAATCAAGGTTCAACCACAATGATGCCATAATTGATTTAATAATAATAAAATAATATAAATTGTAAAAATCAGTAACATTGATTGAAAAAGTATCTATTAAAATTTAAATAATTTTTAAACATATTACATAAGTTAAATATATATATATATATATTTATATATATAAAATCATACAATGAAAAACTATAAATATATTAATTATAATTAAAATTTATTTATTTTCATTGATATAAGATAGGCGAAAAACACATTTTGGTCCCTACATTTTGACCCGATTCCCGTTTTAGTCCCTAAGTTTTTTTTTTTATTGCTTTTAGTCCCTCTCCAGAAAAACGGTTCCATTTTAGTCCCTACCGTTACTTCATAAACGGACATTGTTGATGTGACAAACGGCATTGGTAGTCAATAATAAAATAATGTCTACAGTGCCACTGTTAGTTACTCCTGCCCTTACTAGTCACTTGCCACTCACGTGACGGTCCCTAACCAAACAAAACCCCAAATCACCCAAATAGAAATCCCTAATCCCCAAATTTCCTCAGCTCCTCGCTCATCCCTCACCAGTCATGAACTCAAAAACACCTTCAAATCAATTGCTCCTCGCTCACCACACAGCCGAAAACCATCTTCAAATCAACTGCTTTCCATGGATTCAAGCTCGATGTCATCAAGTGGAAGCTTGAGGAAAAGGGGCCCAACCCGATGCTTCTGCTCGAAGAGACCCGTTGTGGTCGTTTCATGGACATCTGACAACCCTGGAAGAAGGTTCTATGGTTGTCCAAATTACTGGGTAAGGTAGTATCTCTCTTTGTAATGTTTTTAAATTTCTGGGTTTTTAACTTTGCAAGCACTTCAGGTTCATTTTCGTTTCAATCTTGCTTCAATCTTGCAATCCCCTTTAGTCTAAGTCTAACCCAGAATTTCTTTTCTTAAATAAATAAAAATTTTAAAAAATTTAAGGAAAAAAAAAAAAAAAAACTCAGCTTGTTGCTGACAATATAAATTGTGCTAATACAAGAACATTGTGCTAATACTATTTTAGTTTCTGGTAAGGTAGTATTTGCTAATACTATTTGTTACTGTTTTTCATGATTTTGGTTGTTCATTTAACATCATTTATCTGGTCCTTGGGTGTCAGGTTGGACGCAAGTGTAAATTTTTTCAGTGGCTTGATGATGAAATCTGCGAGCGTGGGAAGGTGCTGATTCCGGAGCAGAGGCAACGGATTTTGACCCTTGAAGCTGCCATTGTAGGCTACAGGAAGAGAGAGAAGAGGCTGCTCATTTGCCTGGGGCTATCTCTGGTGATAAGTGGGATGCTACTTTGTTTGATGCTTCTTCTGGTTGGCTAAATAAGTGGGGGGGAATGGGTTATTAGGTGGGTAGGTGTTAGTGGAAAAAGGCCTGAATTTTGTTGTATGTATTAGTGGCAAAAGGCCTGAATTTTGGTGTATGTATTAGTGGAAAAAGGCCATAATTTGTGTTGGAATGTGTTGGTTTGTAGTAGTGGGAAAAGGCCTGATTTTTTGGTGTAATTCTCTTTGCAATCCAAGACTTTAGCAATGGAATATGTTCTTTTTAATTAATCTATGATTTGTGTACCAATTTATTACATTATTGTTAAGTGTTTGTGCCAAAGCAGTTTGTGATATCAACTGTGCATCAACTATCAATTTGACACTGCAATTTTGAATGGAAACAACAACTTGACAAAGCAATTTGATACTGCAAATTGATACTGCAATTTAGAGAGCAACTGGTTGCAAAATAAAAGAGGCAGCTCTTTATGTATTAAAGGAGCTGGCTGCAAAATATTTAGCATCACCAGCAGCCTGCATAATTTACCAAACCTACATAGTTTCTGCATAACTTACCAAACCAGCAGCTCTTTATTCATACATCATTACACATTTATTCATACATCATACATCATTACACATTAAAGTGGCTACTCCCAGCACATTAAACTCCAATGCTCACCAAATCTGCATAATCACCAAACTGCCCAGCAAAGCTAAAAACCAGCAATTTTGAGTTTAAGCATTTTAAAAACCAAAGCTAAAAACCAGCAAAGCAAATCTGAATAATGGAAGCTGAATCATCATAACAATGGGAGAATAATTACAAAATATTTAACACCAATGGTAGTTTTTGGTGTACCACAATAATTACAAAATATGGGACAAAGCACATTCATATAAAAAAGGACTTGGTCAGCCCATAAACATATGCCAATTGTTCTAGCAGTTACATAAATATATGAAGAGTGCTTCAACATATAGCACAACAAAAAAAAAGGTCCTGCTTCAGTTTGCTATCTTTTAGCAGATCTCATTGCTGCCATATATCTTGCTGCATTCCCAGTTGCATTCAAGGTTTCAGTAGTGATTGCACTTCTCTTCCTCTGTTTTTTTGGTCTTCGATTGGACTGGTTATCAGTGGGGGGTGGAGGTGCACTTGTGGTCACATCATCATTAGAGCTTGGTTGTGCCCTGTGTACTGTTGGCTGAGCATCCTTGGTTGCCTGCAAGCATAAGCACAATAACAATTAATAGTTTGCCAACTGAAAAACAAAACAATGAGGATATCTAAGTTAAAGTGTATACTTACCCTTCTAGTGGTCCTACTGGCTTGGGATGCACTCCCAGGCAAGGAGGAGTTCCCTCCTACTTCTCCCTTGCAGCTCCTCTTGTTGTGTCCTAATTTCCCACATAACTTGCATTGTTTTGAGATGCCTAGGCCTCTTTTTTTTTTTTTGTGACTTCTAGGTTCATCAGGCTCCAGTGCCCTCTTCTTCTTAGGCCTGCCAGGAGGTCTCCTCTTGATAGGGGGTTGCACAGGTGGCAGTCCACTAGGACCCCACATATTCTGGCTATTGATGGGCTCTATAATGGGTTCATAGCAATCAATGTAGGTAGTCCTTTTGTAGCCAGCATTGACATACTTTTCAGCATCTTCTCTGTTGAAAAATATGCAAGAAATGGCATGGCAACATGGTATGCCAACTATGTCCCACTTCCTACAGCTGCATTTCTTCTCTTCCAAGTCCACAATGAAACTCTCAAACCCATTCTTCACTTCAAACTTCATACGACCAGCCCAACATGCTATCCACCTGCTGCATGCCAACTTCTCCTTGTACAGCCTCTTCCTCATCTTAAGACACAACTCAGATTCCACCTTCATAATCATTTCTCTGTTTGCTTGAAATCTAGTCATCAGATATAGCCTAATACACTCAAGCTGCAAGCACATAGAGAGAAAGGGAGAATTAATCATTCATGAATTACATAGGTCTATGGATCATAATGCACATGAAAGGGAGAATTATGCATACCATGGTGATTATAGGTTTGCTCCTGAACTTAACTATCGTGCTGTTGAAGCTTTCACACATGTTGTTCAAGACCGTGTCACTCTGGCCATCACTTTTGAACATGTGCCTAGCCCAGATAGTTGTTGACTGAGATTGCAGCCATTTGAATGCATCTTCATCCACCTCCTTTAGCTCATTCATTGCCCTCTCAAATGCTTGCCGATAGGTAGCCTTGGCTGCTTTCCAAAAAAGGTCTCTAATAATGACACCAGGATGATTTTTCCTCAAATTTTGGTATAAATGTCTACAGCAGATCCTGTGCTCGTACTGTAGCCAATTGTCAACAAAGGTGTTCACCAACCCCTGCAAAGCACAATCATTTAATTCAGCAAGCAATGAAGCTACCATTAACTACAAATAATTCAACAAGCAATAAAGCTACCATCATACCTTCTGCTGGTCAGATATGAACACCCATTGCTTGTCATCTCCTATGTCAGCAAGCAACAAATTAAGAAACCAGGTCCAACTGTCCTTTGTTTCAGCCTCTACTATTACATATGCGAATGGGAAGTATTCATCATTGGGATCTCTGCCAACAGCACACATCAGCTGACCACCTGTCTTGGTCTTCAGATGGCATGCATCTAGACCAATGATTGGCCTGCACCCTGCCAAGAAGCCCTTCTTGCAACCTTCAAGGCAGATGTAGATTCTTTCAAAATATGGCTGCCCGGTTGCCAATCCATGCTCAGCTGCCAAATCACCATCCTCATAAGTATGCACCTTCATCAATATTGTGCTCCCAGGACTGCACCTTCTCAGCTCATCACAGTACTCCCATAGTTGGTTGAACTGTGCAGTGTGGGTCCCATCAACAGCATCTTGAGCTCTCTCTCTAGCCCTACTTGCCTTGCCTGCACTTATGTTAACCACATACTTCTCATGCACAGCCTCCTGAATATCCTTAAGCTTTATGCCAGGCTGTCTCCTAACCCTCTTCACTAACTTCTTCCCAATGTATGATGCTGTGCACCTTGGATTTCTATAGCTTCTGCTGCATGTGTGTTCCATGTTCAATGTTTTCAATCTAAAACTTTTCTCCCTTGGCACCTTTGCAAGGTAGGCAACAAAATTGCACCCTGGCTGGCATCGGGCTTTCACTCTTACCAAGTCATTTTTCACAAATTTTATACCCCACCCACCATGGACTGCATAATCAGTTATAGCATCTTTAAATTGTTTAGCTGAGATGAACAACATATCCTTTTCAAACCTAAGGTTCTCAGCTTTGGCTACTGGCCTAAAGATTGGATATTTGCTGCTCCTAATAGAATTGTCAACCTCAGCAACAGGGACGTCATCATCACTTGAATCATCACCACCCTCATTGCTTGATGATGATTCACCAAGGCTAAGCAACTCCTCACTCTCATAGTCAGAATTCATGACACCACCACCCATTTGTCCTGCTTCAACCTCAGCATTTTCAGCTTGATTGTCCCAACTACCAGGACTATCTTCACCAATATTCATTAGTTGCACTTCTGGTTCTGGCTCTTCTTCTAAGTCACTCCTCTCATCCTCACTACCCTCACTGCTCTCACTACCCTCACTGCACTCACTGCCCTCACCACTCTCCTCAACTTGGTCATCAACAACTGGTGCTTTGCTAGCCCTCCTAGCACAAACTTCCTCATCATCTACCTCATATGGCTCACCATGGTCAACATTAACAAATTCAGCATTATCATGGCCTCCAAATTGTGAAAAATCAGGTCTGTACTCTTCATTATAATTTTGAAGCACTCTGTCACTAGCAAAAACCTCTACACCTACACCTTCTACTTCACTACCAGGTACTCCAGCAGCTAAGGGATCAAAATCCTCCACTGGTAACTCAACTGGTTCATGCACTGGATGCTCCACAAAGACATGAATCTCCCCATATCCCTTCACCAAGTCAGTCATGAACATAGCAGCATCATCATTAACCACCTGATGGAAATTTGACCGCTCTGGGTCCACACCAGGCATTTTATACCATAGCTTATCTACTTCAGAGTAGCCAAAATCCCTACATATACTCTCAATCTCTACTTTTGACCACCAATCTGGGTCACAGTTATCCACTATATCAACTGTCCCTCCCACATACGCTTGAGGGTTCCACATGAGATGCCCACCATGGTGGACATGCAGAGTAAAAAGCTCATTCATCCTACATGCAAGTCACGGGAAGAAAACAGAATGAAAATGAAAACAGATATTAATAATACTTTGTTAGGCTAATAAACAAATAAAAAAGCATATAATACCGACAAAGGGATCACATGGACCCAACCACTTCTTGAAAAGCAAGACACAATACAGATAATCAGTGCAAATACAGACAATCAGTGCAAATACCAACACAAAGATTCCATGGTTTATCAAAGGTCAATATAGTGGTCCTTGATAAACAATAGTGACACATAATACAGACAAACAATGCAATTGCCAACAAAAATACAGTCAGTAATGTGGTCCCTGATAAACAAAAGCTATAAAGGGAGACGCAAATAACAAAAGCAACACACAACAGCCAAACAATATTCCACTATCACGGTCAGTATTATGTCCACTACAAAAGCTATAAAAGGAGAGAGGAAGAGAGAGAGTGAAAGTGAGACACAACGAGAGAGAAACAGAGATAGATTGAAATTCCAGAGCAATAACAAAACACAACATCTCAAAATTCCCAAATTCTCAAAACCCAACAACTGAGATTCAAACCCAGAACGATTACCCAGCACTTAAAATGGCATTCATAACATAACTAAAGAGAGAGAGAGTTGGAGAGAAATACAACCTTCGCAATCTGCTCAGCACAAACACACTGAAGCTTGCCGATTTGTGGGATTTTTGTGCTTGCTGATTTGTGGGTTCTTTGATCGGTCTTGTGATGAGCAACGGGTAAGGTAAGAGATTAGGGATTTTCAGCAAGTTCGCTGTTAGATCTCATCTGACTGATTTAAGGTTTTGTTTGGTTAGGGACCGTCACGTGAGTGGCAAGTGACTAGTAAGGGCGGGAGTAACTAACAGTGGCACTGTAGACATTATTTTATTATTGACTACCAATACCGTTTGCCACATCAACAATGTCCGTTTATGAAGTAACGGTAGGGACTAAAATGGAACTGTTTTTCTGGAGAGGGACTAAAAGCGGTAAAAAAAAAACTTAGGGACTAAAACGGGAATTGGGTCAAAATGTAGGGACCAAAATGTGTTTTTCGCCTATAAGATAATTAACACTTTTTGATATTACCAAAAGAAATGTTCAAAGTTTGAATTCACCATCCTTTTTATTACTAGTTGTAAGGACCAAATTTGAGTTCCTAGCCCATTATGTGGATGGACTTAGGCCCAAAAATCCCTAAAACAATGAATTTGTAAAGAATGGGTTGGAAAATTGGGCTTTAGTTGATCAAAGAAACATTGGGAAGGATTTGATGATAAGAGAATGAAAAGAAAAAGGGTTGTATTGAAGAAAAATCGTCCTTGGCAAAGTCTGAGGAGGTCTATTCTTATATATCACTCACAAGTCCGATTACAAGTTTGGTTCTGGAATGCTATATTGTTTTTTCCTCCTTTTTTCTTGATCCTTTAATCTCATTGCCTCCCTCTTATTTTATACTCTCTTTCCTTTTCATCTCCACTGTTAAGACATATGTGTTTTACTTGTTAAGAACATATGTCATTCATTTATGTAATTGGCTAATCTTTTGACAAAACACACTTTACTTGTAATTGGGTAAATCTAGGATGTGTTTAATACTTTAAGAAACATGTTGTTCAAGTCTAATATTAAAGCCATGAAGATTGGACCAAGAAACAAGTGAAGAAAAGCTGTTCATTAAAGCTAGACAGATAGCTCGACACCTCTCGATAGCTGGTGGATCGATCGAGAAAGCTCTTGTCTCCTCGACAGCTTCTTGATAGCTGTGTCTATCGAAATTTAAAGCTTGACACCTCCTCGACACCTCCCGATCGATCGAGGTGACGGGAATTCAGATTTCCAGATTTGATTTTTGGACCAGGCTTATGTATTTGTGTAGGGTTTCTTTTTTCACAACCCTAGACCTATATAAGGCTTATTTTAGAGGCCGTCACATAAGAGAATACAACGAGAATGAATGCAAAAGGTGACCGATGCCTTATTCTCTCTGAAAAAAGCTACTACGTCTTTTGCGCCTTAGGGTTTTGTAACCAAGTACTTCTTAATCTTTATTGTTGATGAAGTGAAGAACTTTACAGCCAACATCTTCTTCTCTAGTTGGTGATTAAGTCGCGTACTGGGATTCGTGCAATTGGTTAGTCACATATTGGGATTCGTGTATCAAAGGGTGGCATTCATATATTAAAGAGTCTAGAGGTTCTGAAGCAGTAGAAGGTTTCTGCTATAAGTTCATCTACGGGGATTGTAGAGTTTAGGGACAAATGTTTTGTACTAGATCTGAAACTTCTCTTTACTATAGTGAATTACTTTTCGGGAAGGTTTCGCCCCAATTTTTTTACTGTGAAATTAGTTGGTTTCATTGGTTTTCCTGGGTCATCATATCTTATCTTATTTATTTTTCCATTGCATGATTTTGACATGATATTGATGTTTGTTTGTTTTAACAAGTTTTGTTCATAATAAATCTAATTAACAACTTGAGTTTAAAACTTGTTAATTCTATCAACCGGGGTCTAAATGCACCTTCCACCTGTCTGCTAGATGGTTAGTGCTGATACTTGTCCCATCAGCACCTCCCATAAGTCCTCATGTAGTAGCTGTAAGGCTGAAATAAACTGTTCAGGTATCACTTCTACATTAATACGGCCAGGGAGTTAGCTACAGTGCATTTAATTTGGAGGTAGCAGCTTTCTCCCCAGATATTTTGGGGCTCCTCCTTATCTGATATCTCTGTAATGCTTGTCCGCCCCAACTGAATTTCCGAGATCGTCATCCTTGCTGTCAAATCATCTTCCAAGACCTCGGCTTAGTTTGGCCATGGACGTTTTCATCCTCGGCATACTCTACGAAGCTATTATGACAAAATCCCACCTTCCTATTTTTCAACACAGTCTCTTCTAACGAAGGCCTCTCCTCCTCGGAGGGGTCCTTATCCTCGGCTTGGGCCACGGGCCCAATATACAGGTAGATAATGAACCTCGGGGTTGAGGCTTCTTCCGTGCTCAGGAAAGCAGAAAGTGTCTACATACAGTAGGAACCTCAGCCCTAAAGGCGTCCTCGATCTCGGCCACCCTCACTTCGTATCTATGTTGCTCTGCTTCTTCCCTAGCTTTCTCCACTTCGTCCCTGGCCCTTTAAGCTAGAGCCTTAGCCTTCTCAACCTTCTCCAGTTTTTTCTTCAAGGTAGTAACCTGCTCCTTGGAAGTAGCCAGTTGATCTTTGGCACTGCGAAGGAGCAAGCGCTGTCTTTCAGCCTGCTTCTCGACATTTTCTAAGGCGACCGCAGCATATTTTCTTTCTTTCTCTTCCTCGACCAATTTAGCCTTCAAGTCTTTATTGCTTTTCTCAGCCACGTGGAAGGCATCCACGGTTGCTATCCTCCTCCCTTCTTCCTCTTTCATTCTTTGGTAGGAGCTGATCACTATCTCCTCGGCCCTGTAGGTGGCCTAGACGGCCTGAAAAGAAAAGGGAACACAGATTTAAAAAAAAAAAAAAAAAAAAAAAAAAAAAACAACAACAACAATAGAAATAAATAAATAAATAATAATAACACACTTACCATAGCCAGGTCCCTTTTAAGTCCGAGGAAGACTTCGTAATACCTCATAGATCTGAGATAAGCCATATCCTTAGGTAGAAGCAAGGATTGTTCCACTGCATCTGCCATGTACCCAGCGGTGCCCCCCTAGAAGTCTTGAATGGAGGCATCATCAAGAAGAGGAGCTCCATTCAACTCCATGCTAGGGGCCCAAATGGGAGTGGCAGCTTGGTGGTCAAGCCTGGTTTCTCCCTTAGTGGCTAACCTTGTCTGCATCGTTCAAGGTTGTTTGGTACCCTTCTGGGGCTCGAGCTTTCGGGGAGGCTGGTTCTTCCCAACCTCCATTTTTTATTTCCTTTTCTCCTCCCTTTTCCTTTTGTGATCGGTTGGATCAGCTCGGGTTGATTGGGTAGATGGAGGAGTGGGGAGTCTGGTCTATAAAGCCTTGGTAGGCACATCCCACCCGAGCTGAGATTCCAATAGCTCTTGAAGGGTTGATCTCTGTTTCCTCTTAATACTCATCTCATCTAGTGAAAATGCGTTTCCTTCAAGGTAATTAGGTAAAGGCTAAAAAGACTGGCCAAGGTCACCGGTTGACATCCTAGGAGACAAAGGCTAAGCAAAAACCTCGTAGGGGTCGTTTGAATCCAAGATGTCTACTATTTCCTTTTCTTTTCCTCCTTCTCCCTCACCTTCTTCTTTGCTAGTGGGTTGGGCGGAAGAAGATTCACCAGCTATGATTTAGGTTGAAAAGGTTACTTTGGGAATGCCCTTTGGGATTAGTTGATAGGTAAGATCACTTTTTGGGATAGGTTGAGTGACAGTCCAAGCACAAAACATATAGGATATTGGCCCAATGAGCCCAATACAATAAATTTGTAAAGAGTGGGTCGAAGAACGAGGCCCTAATAAGTTGAACAACGGCTAGTACTGAATTAAATGGCAATCATACACTAAATAAGAGATTTTGATATTGGTAGACTTTCAGTCCGAGGAGGTTACACTTCTATATATTGATCACAATTGAAAATAAAGATAATTTAGATAGTTACAGTCTTTTTCCCCCTTCTTTCAGGAAGGGTCTCTCACATTATGTAGCTCCTTCTAGAACATCTTAATTCTACACTTGTTGATCATCTGAGCCTTCACTTGAGTACCTGTCCCATCAGACACCCTCTTTGGCTTTCTGTGAGCTGTGGTAGCCAAGGTAACTTTGCCAGAAAAGTAGCTGTCATGCATTTAATGTGATGGCAACAGTTTTCCCCTAGATATTTTTGGGCTTGCTGCCTTCTTGTATGTTCATGAAGCATGTTCCTATCATTGCAGCTTCTTGGAGGGTCATTCTACTTGCTGGAATACACATTTGAGTTGTACATGCCACATCTGAGGAGTAATTCCTCCTCGGATTACCTTTCATTCGTTCCTTACTCATAAGACTTTAAATTGGGACATTAAATGATTATTTGCCCCTCCTCAGACCATTCAATGTCCTCGGACAAAAGCCCAAGGCCCAACATATTATCCTGGGCCTTTATCCCTATAATAGCCCCTCAAAATTTTGGTCTTTCCCTCTTATTCGAGGAGAAAAAGTGGGGGTTTTGATTTCTAAAAGATGAAACCAACTGATTCCTTGATTCACACGTGTGAGAGTATGGTTTTACGTGCCTTATAATTGCTACTGACGCTTTGTAGTCCACGAGGCGTCATTAATTGCTCCACGCGACGTTATGTTCCTCGCATCCGACAGTGAGGCACCAATCCAACGGTTGATATCTTTCCTATAATTCTGAGCGGGAGTACTCCCATTCATTCCCTCCCTCTATATAAAGCATCGAGGGAAATCACTTTCTCCTCATTTCATATGTCTTCAAATTCTCCAGAGATTCCAAGCACTCAAACTCACAGAGCTTTCTAAGCAGCTAGATTTCCCATACCTTTTCTTCGAGAAATCCTTGAAAAATTTTCTAAAAGTTTTCAAAGATTTAAGCAAATCTTAGTTTTTATAAGTTTCTATCTTTTTGAATTTTTCTTTCTCTCCTCAGCCTGTGTTTTCAACCTACCATTTCTTAGTTAGCCCTTTAACTTGTCTAGATGGGTAAATTCAAGCATTTAGTAAACTTCCCTGCCAAAATAGAGTCCTTTAAGAAAAGATACCACATCCCACAGGAGGTCGCCTTGTGATACTATTATCTAGAACAAATAGTGTTGCATAGAGAGACAGGGTAAGTCATCATCCCTATGATAGCTTTCATAGAAGGGGGGATGACTCTCCCTATAGGTAGGATAACGCGGGATTATCTTCTTAACCATAGGATATGCCCCCATCAATGCGCACCCAGCCTCTTTAGGGTCCTAGGTAGTGTTGATGTTCTTAACGAGCATCTAAATTTGGGGCTCACCTAGCATGATGTGGTCCACATGTACGAGTGTCACTCCCTCAAAAATGCTGGATATTATCTAAAGTCCTGATCGGACATTGTTAGATTAGTATCATGTCTACCTAAGTCTAACAAGGGTATGAAAGATGACTATCTGATAGCTTCAGGAGCGTGGCATGATAACCTTCACTGCCCCGTCCGAGAGGGAGAGCTAGGTGGGATACCTTACAGTGAGGTTCTATAGCCAGAAATCTAGATTCTTTGAACCCAACCATGTTGTTACTTCTCTTTCATCTTGCTTTCTTTTGATGATGAATTTTAGCTTTCTAACCATATTTTGTCTCTCAGCTACTTTTGCAAATAAGACGCATGTGGTGCCTAGGCTCAGCTTTACCAACTTTGCTGCTTTCAATTATTTGTTGAGAGTCGAAATTTTCATAAGTGAAGATAGGCAACTTTGAGCCATCCACTTAATTTTGGACTTCGAGCCGATCTCAGAGATATATCAAGACATTGGCAACGCTATAAGAGCGGGTGATCCAAGGTTGGCTCGAATTGACATTTCACGGCCAAACTTCTTAGCCCAAGACGATCTTCCACCAGTTGCACTGCCCATTCCACAAATTCTTCCACCAGTTGCACTGCCACTTCCACAGATTCTTCCTGACATAGCGGCAGTACCTGAGGAGAACATTGCCTCATCTCGTTTATCACTAGAGCAGGAGATAGATAAATTCCATTTTGAGGAAGAAGAGAATCCAAGGGCTCCTCTAGTCACCATCTCAAATGTTGAGGGTGAAGCAAACAGGCATTCTGGTGTTCATACCCCAATTTTAGTGATTGCCCACCCAGATAACTCCAAAGAAGAAGAGAAAGATATTATGGCGTTGAACAAGGGCAATAAGAGTTTAAAAAAGCTCATGGCTTCCAGGGGAAAAGGGTCAACCTTGAAGGAAGCCACCAAATCCCAAGTTCCCTCCAATCTTCCCCCTCCTCCTCTTCAGATCCACACCGACCTTAGATTGAAGCCAAATCTTGACTTGAAGAAAAGGCCACTTGAGGCGCTTGAGGAAGGCGAGGTGGGTCCTCGAAAGGGGACGAAACAACAGAAGGTGGTCTTAGATGCTTAGGACAAGAGATCCCGATCTTTGGACAACCGGGAAGAACAAAACAAGGCTAATGTGTGCATGACACAACACACATGAAGTCCTCGGCTGGAAGTGGATGGGACTCCCATCCCTTAGAATGCCTCAGTCTAAGAATTTCAACGAGGTCGAGCGGGGTATATAGCTGAAGCCCTGGAGTAGCCCTTATTCCTTCCTAAGGATATGGAAGCTTATAAGCGCTTTACATAGAATAACCTCTTTTTGTCCCTGAAAAGAGACCTTGCTATGGTAAACAGTCTATATACTTATGAATTTAGATGCTAAATCGTGCTTTTGTTTTTAACTCATATTATTTTTCCATGGTCTTTGGGTAGATTACTCAACAAGTTTTCATGGCTAAGGAGTGGTATCGTGACTCTCGTAAATAGGTCAAGACTGAGGCCCTCACTCGAGACGATGTTGAGAAGTCATTGGAGGCTCTTACACAGGAGCAAATTGAGCTATCTGAGAAGCTTAAAGTGGTGGACTAAGTTCGTTCGAGTGTTGAGGCCGGTTTGAAAACCGCTAAAAGGCAGGCTAAGGATCAGCGCCAAAAGCTACACTTGACCGAGATAGATTTGGCCACACAAAGGCAGTTGGTCATAGATCTTAAGGTTGAGTTGCAGAAAGCCAAGGAAGCAGCTCAACTGGCCAGGGAAGCAGCCGAGGCTGAGAAGCAGGCTTCATATCTACTTGGTGTGGAGGAGACGCAAATAAGGCTCACTGAGGAGTTTTCAAATGTGTGCAGGGATTATTGCAACGTGACATGCGATAAGGCCCTTAGTGTTGCAGGAGTCCCTGCAGAATCTATTTGGAGGCAGCCCGAGAGTATATACTACCATCTAGATATCCGCGAAGTCCCCGCTGCTATCTCCTTTCCTCCTGCCCCTGCTCCAGAATCTTCCGAGCAGCGTTTGGCTATCCTAGATGCCCTCCCTTTTCTTAAAGCTTTGAAGGGATCTAGCCAGGCTAGTGATCAAGGCCAAAGGGCTGAAGGGGAGAAAGATAAAGGCAAGGGCAAGGGGAAAAAGCCCTCCATAAAGGTCAAAGATGCTGCCAAGGATAAGGAAGCTACAACCAAGGCGAAGGAAGCAGAGGCCAAGACCCAGGAAGTTGATCCTAAGGCCAAGGATGCTCCTACTTCCCAGCCGAGCCAGAAAGAAGATCCTCCTGCTTCTCCTGCTAAAGTCTAGCACTTAGGAGTCTCTTTTTAATTCCTTTTGTAGTATTTTTTTTTTTTTAAATGAGACTATGTCAATGCGTACAATGTACTTTCTTTATCATTTAATGAGAATGTTCTTCTCTTCATCTCCTATTCTTTTGCTTTATGTACTTCAAAGCTTATCATTTTTATACATAGCATTGAACTGCCGTTACTGTGCCTTCAATAAAAGCCAACAATAATACATTGCTTAGTAGTCTAAGTGATTTGATCAAGTGCTAGGAGCAAAGTTGTGTATTAAGTGTTCGTATTGTGGATTGAACCTTGTTGAGGTCTAAAAAGGGTCATAATGAAATAAGCCCAAAACAGAAGAACAAGTCAAGCCCAAAGAGAAAAATTTCAGGCTAAGCCCAAAGTAATAGGTACGGATGACCATGGGGGATAAAAGGAAGGCCCAGAGAATCCTGAAGCCCAGAAAAGGAAGAAGCATCCAAAAAAGAGACCACGGCAAAATATAAAGAAGCAAGGATCCTCAAATCCCTTCAAGCATAAATAAAAAGGAAGACTGTGACAGATCGGTAGAAAGAAGACAGAAGAAGAAAAACAAGAAATAAAAGCAAAAAACGCGAGCGACCTCTCATGGCACAGACAGAAAAGGGGCCTCGGGGAACCAGGACAGGGAAGAAGAATGGTAACAAATGAATTTCAAAAATGGCAGAACAGGATTCCGCCCAAATAGGAAAGAAAGGGAAAAGAGGAAGACGCCAGAAATAGGGATGCCGAGAAGGGCATACCTCAGCACGTCCCAAAAAGGATGGCCAACCAGAAGCTTTCGAATGAATCAGAACCAAGAGAAGGAAAGAATGAGAGAAAACGGAAAAGGGACTTACCAAGACGATGGGGATAGAACACGCTCTGTTTGCATAAGAACAAAACAGGGGAACCAACGGTTCCCCGGGACGCCCAGAAAACTCCACTATAAAAGGAGGGGATGGGTTGTGAAGAAGGCAGCGAGAAAAAAAGAAAGAAACACAAGAAAGAAGAAATTCTCTAGGAAGAACCATCAGAAAAATCTATGCAGAAAGAAAAATACTAAGGGAAGAACAAATACTGCTTCCCAATATCCTGTAAAGGCCACTATTGCACATACTCGGATTCAATGAGAATCAAACTTTGCAAGTTTTGAAGGCTGAAATAGCCATTCAAGACTACAATTTTTGAGCTTGATTGGACCTTGTATCACGTCCTAGTGAGCCTTCTGTAATCAAACAGATAACTTATTAATGAAACACTGCTTCATAATTCCCAGGATCCCCACAGCACTTTTTTATCGTCTTGCTAATCCTGTTTTTCTTTCCTTTTGAGCTTACGTTGTTAATTTTTGGCACTTTCCGATATCCTTGTTTGTCATTTTTCTTTGTATGTTGTCAGGGGTATTCTCTGCATTCACTTGATTCTTAAACAGCTCGTTAGCTGCGGTGAATCAAGGCCCGGTCCACCAAATCCTTCCTTTTCATTCAGGCCCGGGATCCTTGGGCTTGAGTATCCCGAAAAAGGCACTCTCACAAACCTTATGTAATGAAGGTTGATATTGATAAACTTATGTCATATGAGGGAAAATAAAAGAGGCAAACAACCTGCATCTTGCTCATCACTTATATAAATAAATATAAGTTTAAATTTGCTTAAAGATCTCAACTTGAGGAAGTAAACATAGCCTTGGATCTGTTTTGACCTTTGGTGAAAAATAAAGGGGTGTTACAGAATGTTGATTTCCCCAAAGTGCGTGGTCCGAGGGACCTGACACAACTTAGGTTTTGTTTATACGCTTGTATAGATACTTTTGAGTGTTAATTTCACCCAAACATATGGTCCGAGAGACCTGACACATCTTAGGATCTGTTTAAACACTTATGTAGATGCCTTTAAGTATTAATTTTCCCTAAGCTTGTGGTTAGAGGAACCATGCAGGACTTAGGATCTGTTCAAACATTTATGTAGATGCCTTTAAATATTAATTTTCCCTAAGCCTGTGCTTAGAGGAACCATATAGGACTTAGGTTCTGTTTAATACTTGAACAGGTGTCAAAAATAATTAATTTCCCCTAAGCCTGTGGTCTGAGGAGCTATACAGGACTTAGGTTCTGTTTAATACTTGAACAGATCTCAAAAATAATTAATTTCCCCTAAGCCTGTGGTCCGATGAACCATACAGGATTTAGGTTCTGTTTAATACTTGAACAGATTGAGTAACATGAAGCATGATGCCTTTACACAACAAAAGAATTTATTGATAAAGGAAATTTTCATTAATAATAATACATTTTCAGGTTGTTTACATTCCAAAGGCACGGTATTACATGTCCATCTAAGTCTTCTAGGAAATATGCCCCTACACCAACCACAGAAGTGATGTGATATGGTCCTTCCCAACTGGATCCTAACTTTCCCCATGCTGGGTTTTTTGCAGTGCCCAAAACCTTCCTCAATACCAAGTCACCAGGCACTAGTGGCCTCAACTTTATCTTGGCATCATAACCTTGTTTGAGTTTGTGTTGGTAGTATGCCAATTGGACCATTACACTTTCCATTCTTTCTTTAATAAGATCTAAGCTCTTTTCTAGCGATTCATTGTTACTGCTCGGACTGAATGAGCTAGTCTTTAGCGTTGGGAAGCCCGTTTCTATAGGAATAACAGCCTCCGCTCCATAAGTCATTGAAAAGGGGGTCTCCCCTATTGATCTGCGAGGTGTGATTCGATACGTCCATAGGACATGTGGCAGTTCTTCCACCCATCTTCCTTTCGCATCATCCAACCTTTTCTTAAGTCTGTTCACTATGACTTTGTTAACAGCTTTGGCTTGTCCATTCCCCTAGGGATAGGCTAGGGTAGAATATCTGTTCGTAATTCCCAATTCATAACAATATCTCCTAAAAGACTTACTGTCAAACTAAAGACCATTGTCCAAGATGAGGGAATGAGGGACCTCGAATGGAGTAACAATATTTTTCCAGACAAACTTCTTAGCGTCCACATCTCTGATGTTTGCTAAAGGTTCAGCTTCAACCCATTTAGTGAAATAGTCAATGCCGACTAGCAGATACTTCTTATTCCCTGCTGCTTTGGGGAAAATGGCCAACTATATCTAAGCCCCATTGAGCAAATAGCCAGGGGCTGGATAGGGGGTTAAGAACTCCTCCTGGCTGGTGTATGTTTGGTCCAAATCTCTGACATTGATCACACTTCTTCATATACTCTTGTGCTTCTTTCTACATATTTGGCCACTAGTAGCCCTGAGTGATAACTTTGTGAGACAAAGACTTGCCTCCTATGTGACTTCCGTAAATCTCTTCATGCAGCTCCTCAAGGAGTAGCTCTGTTGCTTCAGGGTGAACATAGAGTAGATATGGCCCAGAAAAAGAGCGCTTGTACAATTTTTGGTCCTCAGACAGCCAGAAATGAGGCGTCTTTCTCCTTATGTTATCAGCTTCTGATTTGTCTTCTTCCAAAATGTCCTCTCTCAAATATAGCACTATAGGATCCATCCAACTAGGCTTTACTCTGATTTGGTGAACATGAATCACTTGTCCCTTTACCTCCGTGGGTTTGTACAAGTCTTCTATAAGGATAACCCGAGGTAGGCTCTGTGATAAGTGTAATTTTCACATGATTAGTTTTCCTTTATTTATTTTGATTTGATTTTTATTTATATTTATCTATTCATTTGTGCTTTGAAAGAATGAGAAGATCTCAGATTAATCTACAAGGGCTTTACATGCAAAGTAGGGCTAGGCCAATTAAATCAAGTCAACTTACATCCAACCAGGCATGAATTCAAGAGAAGACCAACCCAATTAAATTCAAGTCCAATTGGAGTAAGGAATCAAAGGAAATTTACAGTAAATCCAAGTCCAATTCGGATTAGGATTCTAGCTTGCACATCAGTTAGTATTTTCAGCATATTCGTTTTCTAAAAACACTTTACTACTTGTTACGATTCTGTGCGCTTGCAGATTATTTTTCGCAAAAACTCTGTGCCGAGGAGGTCGCAAGCGTGGCTAGAGAATCAGCATGTGTGTTTCCACTCCTAGGGATGTGTAATAGGGTGAAGGATTCAAATCCTAATTGCAAATGCCTAACCTGAATTAAATACCCTTGTATTCTCTCATCTCTTGCTTCTAGTTTGCCCTTTACCTAGCCGACGACCAGCCTTGAGTCCAAGAACATCTTTACTACCTTTCCTCCCATTCTTTGAACCATGGACATTCCCTCCAACAAGGCTTCATATTCAACTTCATTATTCGTGATCGAGAAGCCCAATCTTAGTGACTTCTCAATGGTGAGCTTCTTGGGTGAGATTAGAACTAGCCCTGTTAGGTTCTAAGTACTTAGGAACTAATGTATTAGAACTCTAATTTGTATTGTTCGCCAACCATGATCAAAACAGGTTTTTAGTCTTGTTTAGACTTGCTCAAAGTTTATGTGTTTTATGTAAAGTTGGAATCGAGTTGCTGCAGAAGTTATAGATGATTTTGCCTTGCTCGATCGATTGAGAATTAGACTCGATCAATCGAAATTCGGGTAGAACGTCTTTTTGCAGAATTTTCCAACTTAGCCCTAAGCCCATATGACGTGTAGGGTTTTATGTTTTGCCCTAAGTATAAAAGGGAAAACCCTAACCATGTTTTAGGTGGCTCTATTTGCTATGTGTGTGATTCTTGTGAGATTTAAGAGGTGGTTGCCTTCACATATACTTAGGATTGTCAAAAAGGAGAATTCAATTCAAAAACTTGATGATCATTCAGTTGCTGCAATAGAGAGCTTAAAGATATGCAAGCGGGGGTGCTTGTATTTGCTGAGAATCCAAGAAAGAAGTAGTTCGTGGACTCGGAGCTATCACGTGGTTGTGGTAGTAAGTTTCCTACTTGAGGTAGCAATAGGATGTTACTAGTCTAAGTCACTATTGTGTAAACTTCAATCTTTTCATAGTGGATTCAGTTACCTTAAGGATCGTTAGGTTAAATCCTTCCTAGGTTTTTACCGGTTTGGTTTCCTGGGTTATCATATTGTTGTGTTCTTTATTTTCCGCACTTTACAATAATATGATGTGTTTGAGTTAACCTAGATCTGAAATTGGACTAAGTAATCAACTTGGCTAATTAACTAGGTTAATTTATTGTGTTTCCTGGGGTCTAAAAACGTACAAACCCCACTCCAGAGTCCCTTTGATTTGCCACACCATCGATATATATCTTCTAGAATAAAGGTTCTTGCAGGGAAATTGTGCCAACCGATTTTCCATCAATGTTCTGTATCACTGATGTTTCTTCTAATGGGGGTTCAGTGAACTCGGCCACGAGGTTTGCCAGTACCTGACCCTTGATAGAGATACGAGGCATGTATTTGATGTCAAAAGCCCTTAGAACTATGCCCCACTTTGCAATCCTCCCCGTGTAATCAGCACTTCGAAGTATGGCCTTGAGTGGAAGTTGAGTTAGGACGACGACTGTATGTGCTTGGAAGTAATGGGGAAGCTTTCATGTACCATGCACTATTACCAGGATGGCCTTCTCTAGCGGCAGATAGCGAATCTCGGCCTCGTGTAGTGATTTGCTCACATAGTAGACTGGCAATTGTACTCCATTGTCAACTCATATCGACACCAAACTTACAGCATGAGAGGCCACCACAATATAAGAAAACAGGACCTCATCCATCTCAGGACTAGACATAATAGGTGGCTGAGATAGGTATTCTTTAGGTTGCTAAAATGCGAAAGCACACTCCTTAGTCCACTTAAATCCCTTCCATTTATTCATCAGTAGGAAGAAAGGTTTGCATCTATCTGCGGACCGAGAAATAAACCAATTTAGAGCAGCAGTTATTCCGGTTAGCTTCTAAACTTCTTTGGGATTCCGAGGTGGTTGCAAATTGTTTATCGCCTTAACCTAGTCGGGATTAACCTCAATTCCCCAGTGGGTCACCATATAACCCAGGAATTTTCCTGACCCTACGCCAAAAGAACATTTGGAGGCGTTAAGGCATAGCTTGTGTTTTCTCAATATTTTAAAAATATTTTCGAGGTCTCCCACATGCTTGGACACCACCTTACTCTTTACCACCATATCATCTATATAGACTTCAATATTCTTGCCCAATTGAGGTTCAAACATCTTAGCCATCATCTTTTGATAAGTGGATCCTGCATTTTTCAAGCCGAAGGACATTACCTTGTAATGGTAGTTTCCAGTGGGAGTAATAAAAGCTGTCTTCTCTTGATCATTTGGAGCTAGCAGTATTTGATGGTATCCTTGAAAGGCATCTAAAAAGCTCATCCAAGGATGGCCTACAGTAGCATCTACTAGCTAGTCTATCCGAGGCATAGGAAAGGGATCTTTTGGGCAAGCCCTATTTAAATATGTGAAATCCACACACACTCGCCATTTTCCGTTCTTTTTCTTTACTACCATAGTATTAGCTAGCCACTCAGGATAGAAAACTTCTTTGATAGCTCCCACCTGTTTAAGTTTCGTCTCCTCATCTTTGACAGTATTAGAATGATCTCTAGATGAGCGTCGAAGAGGTTGTTTTTTGGGGGTAACAGATGGATTGACATTCAAATGGTGGCAAATGAAATTTGTGTCCAGCCCTCAGAGCTTCATAAGCATTCCACGCGAATACAACCACGTTTTTTCTCAAGAATTCGATTAGCTCTTCTCTTTCTTGGGGAGGCAGTTGGGAGCCGACCTGAAAGAACTTCTCCGTATCAATGCCAGCAACAACCTTTTCTAAATCTTCGCACTTTGCTTCCTCGGTTGATCCATCGTCGGGCAATATCGGAGTTCTGGATTGCTATAAGTTCCTTTCAATAGTGGCTGAAGACTTCGCATTGGGCCTATGTAAGATGGCAGCCACCATGCACTGCTTAGCCATAGACTGATTCTCTACAATCTCTTTAACCTGGCCATTGGACAGATACTTCACCTTCTAGTACAAGGTAGAAGAAGCAGCTTCTAAGGCATAAAGCCAAGGTCTTGCCACAATAGCCGTATAAGATGAATAAGCATCCACCACAATGAAGTCCACTTCCACCACATCTAAACCGGTCTGTATGGACAGTTTAATCTGACCTCTAGGAGTAATTGTCTTCCCCTTAAAACTTACTAGTGGGGAATTGTACGCTGTTAGGTCTTCGGGTTTCAAATTCAGCTCCTTATACAGGTCGGGGTACATTATCTCCACAACACTTCCCTGATTTACCAACACTCATTTCACATCATACCCCTTATCCTGAGTGTGACCACTAAAGCATCGTTATAGGGTTAGATAGTTCTGATCTTATCGTCGGCCAAGAAGCCTAGAACCACTGGAGCCTCTATTCTAGTTCTTTTTGGCTCTGAATTGCTGTCTTCGATTGATAGCCAAGCCACAGATATCACTCTGGAGGGACAAGAACTGGTCCTACTGGGGGTAGCGAAAATGACATTGATCATTCCCAGAGGAGGTCTTAAAGAAGCATCTCTTCGGGGATCGGAACTTGTTTGCCCCGCTTGGCCACTAGAATGGTGTAGTAGCTACTTCAACTTACCTTCTCAGACCAACTGGTCCAAATGATCCCACAAATTCTTGCAGTCCTTTGTAGTGTGCCCCTAGTCTTGATGATATTGGCAATAAAGGTTTTGGTTGCATCTCATGGGGTTTCCAGTCACCTTGTTTGGCCATTTGAAGAATGACTCATTCTTAATCTTCACTAGCACCTGATGCACCACTTCTTGAAATACTGCATTAACGGTTTGGGTGTTGGTAGACCCTGATTGTCCAACAAAATCTCTCCGAGGTCAGTTGTTATTGAAGCAGTCCGACCTGAAATCCCTCCTCTCTTGAGGGATAACCTTAGCCTTTCCTTTACCTAGTTACTGGTCTTTCTCAACCCTTTTATACTTGTCAATTCAATCCATGAGTTGGCACAGGCTGGTGATAGGTTTTCCTATTAGGGACTTCCTTAAACCATGCTCGGTTGGGAGGTCGCTCTTGAAGATACTAATGGCGATGTCTTCAAAGTTACCATCTATCTCATTGTACATCTCCTAATATTTGTCTGAGTATGTTTTCAGAATCTCCCCTTCTCTCATGGACAAAGACAATAGAGAGTCTAAGGGCCGAAGGACCCTGGTATATGTGATAAAACGGGAGCCAAATGATCGAGTGAGCTCCTTGAAGGAATTTATAGAATTAGTTCTTAGGCTGTCAAACCATCTTATTGCCACAGGTCCCAAATTGGATGGGAACACTTTGCACATTAAGGTTTCGTCCTTAAAATAGACAGTTATTCTCTGATTAAAGTGGCTCACATGCTCCACTAGGTCCGTTCGCCCATTGTAGATGGTGAATGTTGGCTAGTAGAAACGTCGAGGAAGAGCTACCCTTTCGATCCTATGCGTGAAGGGCGACTTGGAAATCTGGTTCAAGGCTTTGCTCATCGCATCATTTCTCAATCCTCTATGAGTTGGGCTCTTGCATTTGCATTCATTATGGTGCTTCTCTTCATACGAGAAGGATTCACTAGGAGGAGTCCTTGATCTACATTGATAACTGCTATCCTTCTTATCGTCGGAAGAGGAATCAGATAGGGTGAGACGTGACTCCCAACTCGAGAGTGGCTTTTGCTTGTATGCGTAACGTGCATGCTGCCCTCTTGATCTCTTCTAAGCTCAAGGTTGGCAAAAGGATTTTCGCGTTGAGATGCTATGGATTCTACCTGGTGTGGGCCTGAATCCACCATAGTTGACCATTATTTTCACTATCACACAAGTTCTTCCCATAGATGACGCTAATCGTAAGGTCTCGATTCATAGTTCAAGCCCAAAACGTATAGGATATTATCCCAATGAGCCCAATACAATAAATTTGTAGAGAGTGAGTCGAAGAACTAGGCCCTAATGAGTTGAACAACGGCTAGTACTGAATTAAATGGCAATCATACACTAAATAAGAGATTTTGATATCGGTAGACTTTCAGTCCGAGGAGGTCATGCTTCTATATATTGATCACAATTGAAAACAAAGACAATTTAGATTGTTATAGTCTTTTTCCCCCTTCTCTTAGGAAGGGTCTCTCACATTATATAGCTCATTCTGGAATATCTTGATTCTACACTTGTTGATCATCTGAGTCTTCACTTAAGTACCTGTCTCATTAGACACCATTTTTGGCTTTCTGTGAGTTGTGGTAGCCAAGATAACACTGTTTAAAGGTCTTCTCCACATAAATGCGGCCAGAAAAGTAGTTGTCATGCATTTAATGCGGTGGCAGCAGCTTTCCCCTAGATATTTGGGCTTCCTGCCTTTTTGTATGTTCATGAAGCATGTTTCTATCATTGCAGCTTCTTGGAGGGTCATTCTACTTGTTGGAATACACATTTAAGTTGCACATGCCACATCCGAGGAGTAATTCCTCCTCGGATTACCTTTCATTTGTTTCTTACTCATGAGACTTTAAATTGGGACCTTAAATGACTATTTCCCCTCCTTGGACTATTCAGCATCCTCGGACAAAAGTCTAAGGCCCAACATATTATCCTAGGCCTTTATCCATATATATATATATATATATATATATATATAAGAAATTCTATAGCATATTGAACTTTTAGTTTTTTATTTATTTTAAAACAACTAGAAAAATCCTTTAAAAAAAATAATAAAAACCTTATCATTTGAAAGAGGAAATATTATTTTGAGTATGAATTGAGTAAGATAATTCAAGAATAGTCTTTCTAAAATTATAACTAAAATACTTAAATCATAATAATTATTAACATAACTGATGATTTAGGGAAAATTAAACTTTAAGGATATAATTTGAAAGAAAAAATCGTTAGCCTCTAACAATTGAACTCTTTTTTTTTTTTTTCCAATGTCTCCACCAAGAATAAAACTATAATGATCAAAACCATAGTTTATAAATCTAAGTCAAAAATATAACACAAAGACCAAAGATGTAAAACAGACATAATAAAAGAAAACCAAATAATATTACAAGAAATTTCAAGCTATGGTAGTCCAAAAACAAAAAACAAAACAAAAACAAACAAACAAAATAAAATGTGAATTTTCAAAATATAAAAAAAAAAAAAATGAAATAATAATACTAAGAAACTACTACCCTAGATGTAAAGTTGTAATTTACAACTATGTTTTTTGTTGGCTTTTATTCCGTGTCAAATTTGATTGTAATTTTGTTCAATCTTATGTACCCTGTATTTCATGTGAGATTTACTTGTAAGGGTTGTGTGTGTGAGAGAGAGAGAGAGTGTGAAGACTTAAGGCAATTGAATATTGAAGCTGTTTTTGCGGGTATCTCGCGAGTAAGCTTCCCTCGAAGTGAAGCATGTGCCCTGCACATGACTAGAATGCGAATAGTCAGGACAGAATGAAGACACTGGTTTTCACGAGTGTCTCGCGGGTAAGCCCTTCCCATGAGATACCAGCGAAACATTTTGTTTTGCTGAATTGTCATTTTTGATACACACTATTTGTACTCACAATATATATACCCCCATTACCTACATATGTTGAGGAGTACTTCTGAGAGAAAACCTTAGCTACAAACCTTGAGAGTTAAAGATTTTTATACCCACAATTCTCTACACAATTACTTGTAAATTTTCCTCAACTCCTGCCTCTCCATTTTTATACCATTGAGAGGTTGATAGCCCAAACACTTACAACACCCTTTCAAAGTGTTCAATGAGGTTTTGGTGCTACTGGAAAGTATTGGAAGAAGCCAGGCTTTGGCAGATGCAATTGGGCGTATTGCCGGATCCGAAGAGTTAGACAAGACACTGTTCCATGAAGCCTTGTTGAAGTAGGAGCTTGGAGGGCTTAGTTACATCAGGTAGATTAGGCTTGGAGGGTCTCTTGCTAACCCATATCCCAACTGATTGTCTAGTGGATCGATTATTGCTTGGAGGGTGGTAGAGAGGTTTTACGCTAAGTACTTCGGTTTCCTCTTCGATAACACATCGGCGTGTTATCTTGTATTTGCATTTTCACTAGAGATAGAGCTAGAGCTGCATGATATCAAATTTGAAATGCCAACATTATAGTCGGTGAGTAATTTGATGCCAAGTGTCCTTATATTTAAAATGGGTTTCAATTTGTGTTAAGTGTCATTCTATTTCATTTGTAAAATTTTGAATGTATAATACTAAATTTTAACCTATTTTAAATTTTAAATCTATCTAAAACTACTTTTAGCTCATTCTATTTAGGTCTCATTTGCAATTACTTCCAATCTATGTAAAACCTAGATTTCTTTACAAAAACTTATTATTAGTCCAAATATAAATTTCAATGATAAATTATATTATGTTCAAGAAGTTAATTGTTCATATCTGATTTTAAAAATGCACATATGAAATAAACTTATTGCATCACAATAACAATTTAAGTTAAGAAGTAAAATAATATATTGTTTTCAAAAATAAAATACACAAGCATGAACAATTTGCATTTTCTACGAAAGAGTATTCTTATATGGCTTTTTTAAGAGTTTAAAAATATAATAATGACCATATTTAGCTTATGTAGGAATTATAAAATGTATTTAATTATATATTTTAAAATGTACTCTTGCATATATATGGGATTACAAACTACTTAATTTGTATAATGTTTGGCAAAATGCTAAAAATTAACTTATTTTCAAAAAGGTAAGAGTTTAATTATTTAAAATGAAACTGAGATAAAAAGTAATATAGGGCCTGCAAACTGTATATAAAATAAGCATAAAACAATCTTACAATCAATCCCCAAAGAAACACTCCATAACATTGTTTGATTTATTTTATTTTATTTTATCATAACATAATTGATAATCAAAATTTTAATTCCACGTCAACAAATAACAACACTTTATTCTTCAATAAAGAACTAAATTATTTCCCTTTTGAAGGTTTTTTCCCCCTAAATATTAAGTAGCTAAACACATCAAAGAAGCAATCAAATTGCAGATAACATTCAACTTCCGCTAGTATGGAAGAGTAGGGATGCTCTGTTAATTCCTAAAGAAGTCACCAGGATCAACCTTAGTCTTAATTTTTACCAGCCTGTCGAAATTACCATTGAAATTCTTGATCCCATAAGCTCTTCCTTCTTTGTAACTTGCCTTACCATTATGGTTATTAATACCCAAGTCAAGATCTTTATAGTTGAAATATGCATCCCTTGGATTCTTGGACACAAATGGGGTCATGAAACTGTAAAGCTTTCTTGTCAAATTTATATGGTAATCTGTCACCTCTTTTCCACCCTCATTACAATTTGCTAAATATTGAATCTTTGCCAGGTTCCCTTCTCGATGTGGGAAAGGAGCTGCCTCAGCTGGAATCTCACTCATTCTTCCACCATAAGGATTGAATGCCAGTGTCACGTACTCTAGCTCAATCAATTTCTTCCAAATCAACTCCAAACCATCCTTTGGAATGTGCTCCTTCAAATACTCCGATTTCCTCTTCAAGCAAGACAATGTTTGAGGTACTCGACTAAGCAAAATTTCGTTTGGTGGGCCAAGATCGAAGTTTGTCCAAAAAAGCACAGATTGAACCCAGCTCCTTTCATTGCAATCTGATTTTTTTAAACCCAATTCAGGAAAGCTCTTGTTCATGATCGAGAGAAGTTGCTCAGAGTCTCCAAGGAAAAGAGCAATAAAAGTAGCTCTTCCATTCTTCTCTCCATTAGTGCCATTTACCATGTCCAAGATAAGCCTAATGGAAAGGTTTTCATCCAGCTTATCTGCAACATGTTGCCACTTAAACACAATGTCCGTGGCATTTTGTTCCAACGTTTTTGTAACTTTGAAAACAGTTACTATTTCTGGAACACGTACAAGTTTGATTTTATATGACACAACCACTCCAAAACTAGCTCCTCCACCACCTCTAATAGCCCAAAACAAATCTTCTCCCATAGATGCTCTGTTGTGAAGTGTGCCATTGACATCAACAAATTGTGCATCGATAATGTTATCGACTGAGAGGCCATACTTCTCATCATTCCATAGCCACCTCCACTAAAGTGGCCTCCAACACCAACAGTGGGACAAACCCCAGCTGGGAAACCATGACTTTTGCTTTTCTCATAGATTCTATAGTAAAGTTCACCAAGAGTTGCTCCTGCTTGAACCCAAGCGGTCTCACTTTCCATATCAATGTGAATGGATCGGAGATTGAACATATCAAGGACAAAGAATTGGACTTCCGACACATAAGATACTCCCTCATAGTCATGGCCTCCACTTCGGGTTTTCATTTGGAGGTTTTGCTTTTGAGCACAAACAATGGCTGCTTGAATATGAGACTCATGCAAAGCAGTGAGAATGAGAAAAGGTTTCTGGGTTGTGGTCGTGTTGAATCGAAGGTTTCGAACGTAAGCTTGCAAAATAGAAAAGTAGGAATCATTGTTCGGAGTATACATCGCTGCAGAGATTGGTTGAGAGGGCTGGGATTGGTTTAAAAGACACTGAACAAAGGACTCAGAAGCCGATCCTTGCGATGAACTTCCCATATCTGATACATTGGATTGGGCCTAGAAATAAAGGTTGAGTTGTACTTGAATCTATTGAAAAGAATTGAAAAAATAGATGTCAACAATCTAGTTAAGTGTTTAAGTGGCAGCAAAATAATGTTGAAGAAGCATGCTAATTGACAACTCACAAAGCCGGGTGTCAAAATCCTAAGTCCAAGAGCATCTCATTTACAAATGTAATGTTGTAACTGACCTAAGGGTCTCTTTGGATTGAGGGAGGAAGGAGAGAGAGTAGAGGGGAGTATAGTTCAGTTAACTAAAAACAGATTAATTTTAGGCCAAATCTACTATACTTCCCCTCCCTTCCCCTCAATCCAAATAGACCATAAGCCTCTATATAAGCCATGCAATATAACTTAAGAACAATGACTAGAATTGCATGAAATTGAATTAATTCAAGAGCAATACTCTATTGTTTGCCGTGCCCCCTATTTCTATACTAACCAAAATACTAAGTTCTCTCCTCTAGCCACATGATTAAAACCTTGCACCCAACAATTTTGGTATCCGAGCTAGGCAGCCAGCCCCTTTTGTTTAAAATTCCAAATCATACATATACAAAAACCATAAATTGTGGCAACAAGTACAAGTACATCCACCTTCAATTATGCCCAAAACATTGTTCCCATCTTTACCGGTGAGATCTACAATTTTTGGAGCACACAAATAAAGACACTCTTTCATCTCACAAGATTTGTGGGATTTAATTGAAGTATTAAACTACAAAATTTTTGGAGAGAATTTGATAACTTGCAAATGAAAGAAAATGAAACTGTGTAAAAAAATTTCCCTAAAGTTTTAGTAATAATAAATCAAATTAGAATGTATGGAGATAATATAAATGATAAAAAAAATTGTAAAAAAAATATATTAAGGGTATGTTTGGTAACTATTTTTTATCCTTATTTTCTGTTTCTAAAAATAATTTTCTATTTTTGAGACTAAAAACTTGTTTGGCAACCCAAAATAGATAGAAAACAAAAATTATTCTCAAAACTCAATTTGTGAAGAAAATTGAAAACATATAAAAGACTGTTTTCAATTTCTAATTTTCAAAAATCAATGAAAACTCACATTTAATTTAATGAATCTATTTCATATAATGAATTAGCATTAGAGTTCAAATCCTAATAACAATATATTTTAGTATTTTCTATTTTTTTCTTAAAAAAGCTGTCTTTTTTATTCCAACTAATCAAACATGTTTTTGATATCAAAAATACAAGAAAATTGTTTTTTCTTTATATTTCCAAAAATAAGTTTTTGAAAATAGAAAACAAAAACTGTTACCAATCATAACCTAAAAAGTTTGTCAATAAAAATTGAGCATGTGGTTGCTACACTTGAAGAAGCCAAAGATTTATCAAACCTTACAATAGATGAGCTTTGTGGATCCCTTAAAGCACATGAAAAAAGGATGGGCAGATTTTCTACCAAGAATATGTTTTCATATGCCTTTATAGGTTAGGTTTAAGTTTTTTTATATTTAAAATGCATGTTAGGTGGTTAGAATCTTCATTTTAAAGTTATGCTTTGTTTCTATGTTGTTAGGTTTTTTGGGCAAGGACTTGTGTACACATAATCTTGTCTACGCATGCAAGCTTGATTATGTGTATGCAAGCCTGTTCTTGCGTGTGTGAGTCGTTGCTCAAAAACCTTAAATTTTGTTTGTTTGTTTTGTTTCTACCTTCTCAAGTTGTCTTGTTTAGTTTCTCTTCTGTGTTCTTGCGCTTCCAAGGTCTGTGTTTCACATGCTTGTTTGTTTACTTGCTATCATATGTCTAGATTAGGGTTTTTTAGTTTTAACGCTATGCCATTCATTCACATGTCCATGCATTAATGCCATAGGTTTTGTGTTGCTGAAAGGTAAGTGAAGGTAAGTTATGCATTGGTATGAACATGCATTTGGTGATATATGTCATTTGAATATTTGTTTTATGTCCAAATTGCATGCTTTATATAATCTTGTGATTGCTATGATACCTTGCTACCATGATCAAGTTTGCTGTCTTGTTTTAGATGTATGATAGGGTTTTCACATGCTAGATGAATGTTAGGGTTTCTTATATGTGGTTTGTGTTTCTCTTGCTTTAGGATAGATAAGTATGTGTTTTGGGATAAAGATGTCATGTTGTATGCTAGATGCATGATTAGTGTGTGTGTAAGTTTAGAATAAAAGTGTTGAATTAGTTTTTAATAGGGTTAAGATATAAGACATGATGATGGAAAGCTAACCTTAGGGTTGGGTGATCTTGGGTGCTTAACACCTTCCCAAAAGCGTAGCTAAACTTCGAACTCATACTCTGGTAGTAAGATCAAAGGTCCTTCCTCGAAAGGACACTATATATATGGTTTTTAGACCATTACAAAAATTAGGTGGCGACTCCCTCTCTTATATCCACAACGACCAAAATTTTTTATTATTATTTTGCCATCTAGATGTGATGTGGATTGCCATGTGGTCTAAACCTATATATATAACCAAGGCTATTTAACTTTTGGTTGACTTCATAATAATTTATCATCTAAGTTTTTGAATTGAGATTCTATTATGTATTTGACTTTTGGTTGACTTCATTAGTTTTTAATTTCATCAAAGAAATTTCAACAAATTTCTCATTAATGGGTTGGAAAATTTTCAAACTACCGCCAACCCACTTACATTTAAAAACAACATGTCAGTAGAAAGTGTAGACAATTTTGACTTGGCTGATTAGGCGGATTTTAATTTTCTATTTGCGGATAAATTTAAGAAGTCATAATTTTTTGTAAATCCTATAAATCATTGAAGAAATTTTAGAAAGTGACCTACTTTCCCATAGATCAAAATATACACGTCTTAAAATAGGAGTATTTCCTAAAGTTTTCACCAAAAAGAAAAAGAAGAAGAAGAAGTTATGAGTGTATGTATCCACGTCGCTATGTGTGCATGCAAATATTTCGGAGAAAGTATTATTCATTTTTTATATTAACAAGTTTAAATCATAGAGTTAACCACAAACATACATACATGCATATATATATATATATATAAAAAAAAGTTGAGTTCAAGTCACACACTTAGGGTAGGATCAAGCTACACTCAATATGTTTTTATTGGGTTTGAATTTTGAAAAATCTACTGTTATATTAGATATTATTCTTATACCCTACATATTGGCGAAATTTCAAGCTAATATGAAATCAATAATTATGTTATTAATCAAATATTTAAATTTTAAGTTTTTATATTTTAAAATTATACATAAAAGATGAGTTTATAAATTGAATAGTAAATAGTATTTGATTGGTATAAATTTTGGCATATGCCTTGTGAACATAAAGAACATGTAATCCAACAGTTGAAGTTTAAAAATATTAATCTAATAAAAGTTATTAGGTAATGTAACATTACATAGAGTTACACCAAATGTAACTTGATCGTAACCCATAATAGAGACTAGTTTGGATAGAATCCTTCAAATTGCTTTAAAATGAAGTTCTCTAATTACTATTAAAAAAAAAAAAAAACCAACTCTAAAATGGTGACATGTGTATTTCCAACCACACACATATGGTTTGAGATACTTTTTATAAAATAATACTCCATTAAGCCAACTTAACCATAGGTGGGATTAGTGGGGTCAAGTTGGAAGGATATATGCATGTTACGTTTTAAAGTAATTCAAAGGGTTTCTTTACAAAATAGTGCCTGTTAAAACATGAGAATTGTTACATCTATAATATTTTCAGAATACTTTTACAACAGATCCTGAGTAATAAGTTGTTATTGGTTATAATTGGAACTCACTACTGAAATTACTTTTTTTTTTCCACCAAGACTAGATAGTAATAACTTGACAACTGAGATCGAACAAAATTTGGCTACAAACTTGGTTATAGACAATGACTATAATTCCCACTAAAAAAAATTAACATGATTACATGTTTTGAAAATATAGCAATTGGATTACATGTTCATTATGTTCTTAACAAACATATCAAATTTTGTGTCAATTAGTGGTGGCTCTAGGAATTTTTTTTTTTTTTTTTTTTTTTTTTTTTTTTAAGAATGGTCATTAAAAAATTTAAATTATACAAAAATTTAATAAAGCGATAACTTCAATATTTGCTATAACTGTAAGTCAAGTTACTAAGGAGAGCAAAATTGATGCGACTGCAAAGCCAAAAAGAGTGTAATTGTCATCACCATCAAGTAGAACTCACAACTACAAATATTTTTCTTAGTACCATTTTTTAAGGAAAAATAAAAGGTAAATTACATGTTTGGTCCCTAACTTTTGTACCATGTGTCAATTTAGTCCCTAACGTTTAGGGATGAAAATTTTGCCCTATCCAGCTTCGCCGGGATGACAATTTTGCCCCTCCCCACTTCGCCTTGCGCGGGTTTTCCCCGCCCCACAAAGATGGTGGGATAGGGATGGGACAAGATTTTAACCCCACACCATAGGGCATGGTAGGGATGGGTTTAGACTTTTTAGACCCGCCTGCCCCACTCCACATTGTTAAAGGTTATAATTGTAAATTTTTCATATCCTAAAATCCTACTATTTAAGCAAATATTTCAATATTAGTTTATTTTATTCTACCCAATGTGGTTATCTACCCTTATTTTGTTTTGTATTGTACTACAAGATTTTTTTTTTTTTTTTTTGTGTGTGATTGTCTTGTTAAACGCTTGAATATATTATTCAAATTTTTTTTAAAATTGATTTGATTTGATAGGATAAATTTAGCTGTAATTTCATGTATATTTTTATTAATGAAATAGGTTTCATTAAAAATATTGTACTAGTTGTAAGGGAAATTAATAAAAAGTAGAGTTTTACGAGGTGAGGTGGGGTTTCGCAGGGACCTAAGGGGCTGGGATGGGGTGAGATTATGCGAGGTGGGGTGGGGATAGGGTAAGACAAAACCATGCAGGATAGGGATGAAGACCCCATCCTTTAGCCCTGCCCCGCCCCATTGCCATCGTTTCAAATGTATCAATTTAGTCTTTAACATTTTGGTATTGTGTCAAAATGATCCCTATCATTAAATTATGGATGAAAAATGCTGGTGTGGCTAATGGCTCAAATAAAAATTATTCTAATGCCACCTAGGTTGCCATGTGGACTACCACTTGTCTTAAACTAAAAAAAAAAATCCACGTGTAATCAACACATATGTTCAATCTCATTTTCTCTTGGTTCTTTTTCATTGTTCCAATCAAATTTATCTAGAAATGATCACTTAAAAAACAACACAGAATAATAAAACGTCAGCCACCAAGAAAAAATCTCATTTTCTTTACATCCAAATAAAAGCCAAAAACCTAAAACAAGCCACTTGATTTTTTTTTTTTTTTTTTTAAATTCAAAGAGTATATAGTGCCTAATAGTAAAATAGACTATAATATATACTAGTATAATTCAATCTTTATGAAGAAAACAAACAAATAAAAAAAAAAATAGAAGGTTTACTGATTTTGAGTTCATAAAAAATAAATTTAAAAAACAGATCATCAAAAAATAAAAAAGAAGCTTTGCCGTATAAAGTTTTAACACATTGCCCGCTACGGTAAAGATTTCAGATTCATTCATATTAAATGAGAATATAAAAAGGGTAAACACTTTTTCAATCTTCCATGAGAAAGGATTTTCGTCCTCGTCAAAGCCAAGCATATCTTGTGTTGATGGAGCACTTCATGCTGAGGCGGTTGAGGACGAGGTGGATTTCGTCGATGGAGATGAGGCCATTCTAAATCGGGTCGTAGGGCTGGAAGGCGTTGAGAAGCTTGGAGGCTTCGTCGTATCTGGGGCTAGCAGTTTAGGAGGCGATTCAACATCTCACTGGTGAAAGCAGCGACTTCTCTCCTCTCTAGCAAGGTTTCACACAAATGACAACGCAAAGAGAAGTGTTAGTGCTTCTGGTTTGTTTGGCCTTTATATGAAGGCCAAGAAATTGAGATGTTTTCTTGCTGGTTGGGGCTTTAATTTTTAGTTGAGTTTCTTTTTGCAAGTGTTTCTGAAGAGAAAAGTGTAAAAGAGAAGAAAAATGAGATTGAAAGTATGGTGTACACGTGGATTGGATTTTATATTTTCAAGTCTATATGTCATTCTAGGTGGCATGAAAATAATTTTTTATTGAAGTCGTTAGCCATGTATATTTTTTGTCCATAACTTAATGGTAGGGATCATTTTAACATTACATAAAAATGTTAAGAATTAAATTGACATATTTAAAATGTTAGAAACCAAATTGATATATTGTAAAAAGGTTAAAAACCAAATATATAGTTTACCCAAAAATGAAATTAGAGATTATTTTTATTAAAAAATTGAATGAGCAAAAAATATGAATGATTAGCAATTTTTATCTTTTTGTTTTATAACAGGCTTTTTGTTGAATAATTTGTTTACTTCTTGTTGTTTGGTTTTAGAATTAATTTTGGAATAATGCTACGTCCATAACATTTTTACAATAAATTTTATGTAAAAAGCTGTATTGGTAGGTAAAAAAAATAATAATATCAGTATTAATCCCAAATTAAAATCAATAACAATTTACCATATTGAATTTGTTGTGAAAATGTTGTGACTGTAGCATTACTCTTATTTTTGTTAAACCCAAAATTTTGTAATTTTCAAGTCAAGATGTTTAACATTTTTATTAGAGTGGTCACAATAGGTTAGTTTTGCATTATTATTATTATTTTTTTTTTGAGAAGGAGCATTAAATATTTTTTTGGCAAGTGTATATCTACATATATATTTTTTTTACAACCCTAGCTTGCATGTGGATTCGCCAATGGTGTCAATCAGATGTTATTTACTATTCGATTCATAAATTTATTTTTTAGACATAATTTTAGATTACAAAAACTTAAAATTTAAACATTTATTTGATTGATATCATAATTATTGATTTATCAAAATCTACATTCAATAAAAAAAATATTGAATGAAGTTTTAGTTTAGTTTTTTTTTTTTTTTTTTTTTTGGGAAAAAAAGAAGTTATTCGCTACCACTTTAGCGAAATTTTGTCCATTAAGATTTGATAGGAAATCATAGCTTGTCATTCTTTTAAAATATAGGTAAAAATGTAAAACTGACCCTCTAACTTTCACTTTTTTTTTTTTTTTTTTTTTCATTTCAATCCTCTAAGTTTTAGTTTTGTCAATTTAATTCTCTATCTTTTTATTTTTGTCAATTCAGAGCTCTATTACAACTTAGTTATTGCTACCATTAAAACCACTAAAACGATTTTTTTTCCTAAATTTTTCTTATTTCTTTTAATTTCGAATAAAAAAAAATGCATGCAAAATGGTGTCATTTTAGTGGTTCTAATAGCAGCAATAACTGAGTTATAACGGAATCCTAAATTGACAAAAATTAAAAGTTAGAGGATTGAATTGAAATTAAAAGTTAGAGAACTGAAGAAAAAAAAAAAAAAGAGAGAGAGAGAGAGAGAGAGAGAGATAGAAAGTCAATTTTACATTTTTGCCTAAATTATAATAGTGCCCGACCCAAACCCTATCAGACTTGACCCACTATAAATATGTTGTTTTAAACCCAAAGGGAAAGAAAGAAAGATTAGAAGACGCTACTGTTCTCCAGAAGCAGCAATGGGGAGCGTTAAGCCGGGGAAGAGCCGCTCTCTCAAAAACCCTAAAAATAAGCGAAAGAAGCCTCTCGCCGCAACCAACCTTAACAACAAGAAAAAGTCCAAGAAACCCCGAATCCAAAACCCCGAAACCAACAACAACAACAACAACAACAATGAAATCATCCAAAAGGTACAACAACCAGCATCAGCGTCTGAACAGCTTAGTTGTTTCCTCAATCAGTTCCAATCCGCCAATGGGGTCCAGCTTTCTTCTCTCGAATTAGAATCCCTCAAAGGTACTACTACTTTTCATTACGCTCCGTTTGGTAGTTCAACAAAACCCAATACTAAAAAAAATGATTTTTTTTTTTTTTTTGATTAAATAGATACTTGCATTGTGGAGTTATCTCAAGACACGGACCAGGATGTTGAAAACTTGGGGAAACATATGAAGGCAGCGTTTGGGGCATCATGGAAAGAAGTGCTTTGTGGAAAACAGGTTTTGGAAGGAAAAGTAGATCCTGGGAGTCCAGCACTTCTTGTCGTTAGTTCATCTGCCTTAAGAGCAATAGAACTCCTAAGGTTTCTTTCTTTATTTACTTTTTTGAGCTAATTGTCGTAGTGTATATATTGCCACTGCCGCATTTATAAATCTCACTGACCATTTTGTTCATTTGTGGTACTTAAGGGGTTTTCGCTCGTTGACTAAAGATTGCCATGCCGTAAAGCTGTTTTCGAAGCATATGAAGGTTGAGGAACAGGTACTTTTGCCCTCTGATGCTAGTTTTAATTTGGGAATACATATATTATTGCTCGATTTTAATCATTGGAAGTTTAAAAGTGATCGTTTTTAGTCCCTTAGATGATGTGGCCTAACTAAAAATTGACATGTGATCATTCCATGGGGACTAAGATTGCTCTCCTTTTCAATTTAATTGTGGTAAACTGGTAATGCAACTTTTGTTTGTGTGGATATGGGGAGGTTTGTTATATATTCGATGGATACACGAGGTTAAGATTCAGCAAATGGAATATTGGAGTTAATGCCTAACAAGGAGAGAGTGAAAGGAAGTTGTTTGAGAATTTTGTAATATATGATGTGCCGAAATGGTGTGGTTTGGATTCATTGTTCCGGTTCAAGGTACAATAAGGATTAGGGAAGCCTAGTACGGTTTAGATTAAGGCGTTGAGTAAGTGCCTGACGAAGTCTCTGTGAATCTCATCTAGTTATTGATAATGTGTCTATTAATTACCTGATGAAGTTTTAGTTTCTATAATATCTCGGTTGACTTTGAAAGAAGCAGGAAGAAGTAGCATTATTTAAGATGGAAAAGGATGTTCGAGATTTTAGTGTAGAAAAAGGCGAAAGGCAATATTTGTCTAAGTGAAGCAAGGCCTCAAATTCTAAATATAGTTATTATACTAAGAATGAATTCAAATCATACGTGTCTAATACCCTGGAATTTTATATTAAAGTCTTTGTGGCTCTACAAATGTGTGCTACATGAGAAAAAATTAATCAACAATAAGCTTTACAACAAGCTAGGCACAGTTTGAATTGATGCTGGAGTGCTCTTGCACATGTTAATGTTATGAGCTTATTTTCATTGTTTAATTGAGATAGGTTGTTGCCTTTTCTCACAGTTATGAGCTCCGAAATTTTCTTCATCTACTCTCCCTCTCACGGTATGGATACATTTTTCACAATTTCCTCCAACAGACTTTCAATAAAAATTTCAATCAAAGCATTGTTGATGCAATTGTAACCATAATCTTTTTCACTGATTATTATTTAATTATATTTTTCATATTAGTGCTTTTTTTTTTTTTTGGATTGGTTAGTTACACACCCACCCAATGGGTCTTGAACCCTCGACCTCACCCTCCACCTACCATCCAACACTTGTAAGGGGAGGAAGTGACAATTGTGCTGGAGCTCACTGTCAATTTTTTTCCCCCCATATTTTATATTTCACGTCTTAGTGACCTTTGTTAGGCATCCATCTGTGGTGAGATGACTGGATTTAGTGGTTTTATTGGGCTTTGGGAAATGATGCCAAAACTTAAAGAGTGACTGAAGCATAAGCTCTGCTGAATATTATTTGCACGTCAGTCTGATCCCAAATTCTCTGTGGTTCTTTTATATTGATATACATACATATATATTTTTATTTTTTCTGATAATCTTTTGTGAATAGTGACAAGATTGGTAGTCTCTTCTATGTTCTTGTTTGTGTTAATGGGTTGTTGTGGTAAACTTACATCATTTGACTTTTGTAATTTGTTGTTTATTTCGGACTTTGGGAAGTGATGAGAAGATAAAAACTGATTGGAAAAGTCACCAGCAATGCTGAAATTATTCATTTGCACGTCAGTCTGATCCCAGGTTTCAATGTTTATGACTTATCTATTCCATATTAGTGTCTATTTTTGTACTTTACTTCTTAGCGACATTTGTTAGCTATTCGACTATCTGTGGTGAGATGACTGGATTTAGTGTTTCTATTGGAGTTTGGGAAATGATGCCAAAACCAAAAAATTGTGACTGAGGTGTAAGCTCTGCTGAATATTATTTGCACATCAGTCTAATCCCATATTCACTGTGGTTCTTTTATAGTTATAGACACATATTTTTCATTTTTTCTGATAATCTAATGTGAACAAGGACATACCCGTTCTCTCTTTTATGCATTTGTTTGTGTTAATGGGTTGTGATGAAATTACATTATCTCATTTTTGTAATGTGTAGCTTATTGTGGACTTTGGGAAATGATGATAACATAAAAACTGATTGGAAAAGTCACCAACAATGCTGAAATTATTCATTTGCACGTCAGTCTGATCCCAGGTTTCATTGATTATGACTTATCTATTCCATGTTAGTGTCTATCTTTTACATTTTACTTCCTAGTGACATTTATTAGCTATCCAACTATCAGTGGTGAGATGACCGGATTCAGTGTTTTTATTGGAGTTTGGGAAATGATGCCAAAACCAAAAATTTTTGACTGAGGCGTAAGCTCTGCTGAATATCATTTGCACGTCAGTCTGATCCCATATTTTCTGTGGTTCTTTTATATATACATGTTTATTTTGAGGAACTTTTATAGTTATAGACACATTTTTGGTTTTTTCTGATAATCTATTGTGAACAATGACAAGACCCGTACTCTCTTCTATGTGTTTGTTTGTGTTAATGGGTTGTTGTGATAAAATTACATTATCTCATTTTTGTAATGTGTAGCTTATTGTGGACTTTGGGAAATGATGATAACATAAAAACTGATTGGAAAAGTCACCAGCAATGCTGAAATTATTAATTTGCACGTCAGTCTGATCCCAGGTTTTATCAGTTATGACTAATCTATTCCATATTAGTGTCTATTTAATATATTTTACTTCTTAGTGACATTTGTTAGCTATCCAACTATCCATGGTGAGATGACTGGATTTAGTGTTTTTATTGGAGTTTGGGAAATGATGCCAAAACCAAAAAATTGTGACTGAGGCATAAGCTCTGCTGAATATTATTTGCACGTCAGTCTGATCCCATATTCTCTGTGGTTCTTTTATAGTTATAGACACATATTTTTGGTTTTTTCTGATAATTTATTGTGAACAATGATAAGACCCATACTCTCTTCTATGTGTTTGTTTGTGTTAATGGGTTGTTGTGATAAAATTACATTATATCATTTTTTTAATGTCTAGCTTATTGTGGACTTTGGGAAATGATGATAACATAAAAACTGATTGGAAAAGTCACCAGCAATGCTGAAATTATTCATTTGCACGTCAGTCTGATCCCTGGTTTCACTGGTTGCTCATCTGAATTTTTATGATCTTAAATTCTGTGTGATGCTTTGATATTTATATATATACATATATTTTTGTTTTTTCTGATCATCTGTTTTGAACAATGACAAGATCCATTCTCTCTTCTATTTGTTTATTTGTGTTAACAAGTGGTTGTGATGAAATTACATAGGCCTTTAAATTACATTTTAATAAATCCTTACTATAATGAGAAATAACAAAATTTATAAATCTTCTTCCAAAGAAATATAAAACAAATATTTGGTAGTGTTTTTCAATTCCAACTTTTTCTTCCCCCCCGCCCGATCTCTTAGTTTTTCCCTACAATGGGCATAATTAGATATTGAGATAAAAGCTATCATGAGCTCTCTCCAATATTGGGTCATTTCATGTACCAGTGTACATGCTCCTAGTTGCCTGAGAGATAATAGTATGAGGATCCCATGGTCATAGATTTATTGAATAGTTCAACTGGATTAATTGACACATGCTGGTCAAAGTTAGGAACTCTCTTATTTGACTTCTTTTGATTGACGTAATTATATTACTTTATTATAGCGTGTGATATTTTGAGTGAGTTTTTAGCTAATTTTATTGCAAAGTGTAATGCCTAATGTAGTGCATTCTTTTTTCTTTCCTCTCTCGTTTTGGTGCCTGAATTCTTCACTTGAAGGTAGTTTAAGAGAAGGTCCCTGAGGATACCCTCATGGTATTTCTCAAAAAAAATTTGTTTGGTTGTTTTGGCATAGAACTTTTAATGGTTATCTGACGTGTCATTCTTGCAAGCTTCTAGTTTTTTTAGTTTGATATAATTTTTCCAGTTTATTTAGTCTTTCCCTTCTGCCTATTGTTGGCTGGATTCTTATATTAATGGTTATTATTATTCCTTCTGGGTGATGCAGGTATCCTTGTTAAAGAATCGTGTTAATATTGCTAGTGGTACACCAAGCAGGTTAGTTATTCAAGAATGTTCTTTTCTCAGAGAATCTCAGGCTGTCTGTTGCCTACCACTGCAAGATTGTTGCTGGGCCAAATTCTGCATCTTTTACCTTTCCTGTCTCCAAGCTCATTTCTTTCTAAACTTATTGATTAATTTAGTTCATCATTACTTTTCTTAACAATAACAGGATAAAGAAGCTAATTGACATTGAGGCTTTGGCACTTTCACGGTTAGCAGTGATTCTGCTTGATATACACCCAGATGTTAAGGGCTATTCCTTGTTTACACTTCCACAAGTCAGGTTTGATTTTGATTTATTAGTAAATCCATCTCCATCTTGTCATTATGCTTCTATTCCACTATCCTTTTTAATTGTTGCAATGGTTCTCTATTTCTCAATTTTTCTAATTGGATACTCTATCGAGGTCTCCTTAATAAGGTTTGTTTGATCCCTGAAAATTGAATTTGAAAAGTACACTAAAATGTCTTTAAAAGTCAACCTACTTTATTTTTCTTTTGGTCCAATATTAAGGAAGTATATTTTCTCAAAAGCTATGCCCTAATCCACAACTCATGCTTTTTATTCGGCAGAGATGAATTTTGGGACCTGTACAAGAACTATTTTCACCAACGACTACTCGAAGGTGATCTGCGTATTTGTCTCTATGGTCCATTACCAAGTGGCAATGAATTTAAGGGGAAAAAGAGTACTTGAGGGATGATTATGTACAAATTGAGTCATATGTGACGCTAATATCCTTTTAATTTTGTTTGAGCCCAAATGCTTGGCTCCTTTCAAGTTTTGACAACCACCCCCCTCCTTAACAAGTAGCAGAAATATAGAGCACCATGTAGCTTATCTATATAAAATTAGTTAGTAAAATGAACTATTCACTTGTTTCTTCTCTCTTTTCCTATTCATGTCACCCACCCTCCACTCCAGTACTTTATGTTAAATGTGTTATGTTAAAATGAGTTTTAGTTATTGAGTGAGAATATATTTTAATAGATAAAAACAAGGACCTGCCATCGGCTGTACAAGTTGGGGTATTCAACTAGCCAACACCCCTCCAACTACCAGTTTGGTGTGGTGCATTGACGACGGGGTGTAACGATTGATAGTGAGAGAGGGAGAGAAGTGACCATCATTGATGAAGATTGTGGCCGTTCATGGCTAGATCTAGAGAGAAGAGGGAAAAACCTATACTCTACACCTTCTAAAAAAAAAAAATCCACTACATGACTGCTGTGTCAATGCTGGAGACATCAGTAGAAAGTTGGCACGAGAGACCTTTGCTCAACTTTTAAGCCCGACAGTCTTTTTGGGTGAAGATCGGGGCCTTCCATGGCCAAATTTGGTTTTTCTAGTGAAGGAATCAGGTTTTTCTAGTGAAGATTGCAGTCCTTTTAAGGCCAAATGGTGATATGTCATAGCATGCATTAACAACCATATCCAAAGACTTCTTATACTCTTGCTAAGTAAATTAAAGATTTTAGATGAGTAAAATGCCCTTATTTCTTCAATTAAAGAAGCACTTTCACTTTCAAAACTGGTAGACGTGGGCTCATGTCATGATAGGATTCTAACTTATTGTAGCGCTTGTCATTCAGTAGCCTTTCAAAGGCCTAGAAAACTCTTACATAATCTCTCATGCAACCAGTGAAGCATTCGCTCAATTGTTGTAGCAATATTTGCACAAAGACTATGCCTAATGCACATTTCTTTTCTACTTTTTCTTATATTCATCTACGTAAGCTTTTTACTAGTTCTAGAATTTCTTAAATTGATTAGCTTCTTACAAGTTCTAAAATTTCTTAAATAGATTAGAATGGAGAAGGTTAATATATGAAGATTGAGAAGTATTGTCAAGATAATAGCAAGAATATTTTGTATTAGTAAAACAATTTCGATAGCATTGCTTAGAAAACCAAAACTACGAACGCATACGAAATTACTACCATAAATTTGTTTTCTTCTTTAGGTGAATAAGTGATGAATGATTGTTGGGTTGTCTTTTTTTTTTTTTTTTTTTTTGGTAACTAGTTGTTTGGGGTGATAATGGTATTACTAATCAAATTCTCTTAAATTATTTTACTTTTTGATCACTATATTTCTGTTTACTTTCACATAGGTCACACTTTTTAGCAAGTGTGACTTATGTTAAAGTAAATAGAATTCATATACTTGGATGCTTTCCATGGTAATTCTACAATCAGAGATGCATTATTCTTGCAATCTAATTTATACTTTATTGCATTGATTGTTGACAAATGATAATTTATAATTCAAAATCTTTCTCTCTTCTTTCTTACTAGGACGTGTTTAACAACTATTATCATATTGTATACACCACAAGATGAATTGGATTTGAGTTTTTTTTTTTTTTTTTTTTTTTCAATAATAAATTTTTTATGAGGCTTGTTGCACCACAAACAAGTCCGCTCTTCAAAAATTTCTTTTGTTTTCTTCTTCTACTATTTTCTTAGCTGATTTGTTAAAATTTAAAATTTCTGTTTGGCTTCATCTTGCTAGGTTCTTTTTTCATGTTTATTGGTTTATATGCTGTAATTTGGACTACAGCTAAATACCTAGAAGAGATTAAATAAGATATAGTTTTAGTGCAACCACATAAATTTTTTAGAGAACAAAAGTATTAAATGTATAAAATTATCAGAAGCTCAACATAATAAAGTGATTCCATGGTATATAAAAACAAATTTGGACACATATAAACAATTCTATAATTAATACGTTTGCTTTCCCCTTGCCCCTTTTTATGTGTTGTGGTTCATTTTTTTTACATCTAATATTATTTAAATAACACCTATTTATTTTCAAACATCACCAACAAATTATTGGGCTTCCCTAAATATTTTTTGACTATTATTATGCTACCCCACAACCATTCTTCTTTCTATCACAAAATAGGGCTACAAATATAAAACGCTATAAGACCCAATATTTTTGTAAAGCTTAATCCCAAATTATTTATTTTATTGAGCAAGTTAAAATCTCATTCTTTTCTAAAGTCCAAGAATGTTTATGCTTAGCAATATTTGAAAAGCCTATGATTCAAATACATGGCAAAACAATTTTATCAATGGAATTCCAATCCAAAAGCAAAGCCCATGATTCAATCTCATGACAAATTATTTATTAAAAGCCCAGTTCTCACTAGCAATATCAAAAAAGCCCAATTGTCACTACCAACATCAAAAAGCCTGGTTCTTGTTGGCAATATAAAAACAAAAATAAAAAATAAAAAAAAGCGAAATTCTCACTGGTAATATCAAGAAAGCCCAGTTCTCACAGACAATATCAAGAAAACCTAGTTCTCACTGGCAACATAAAAAAACCCAGTTTTCACTGGCAATATCAAAAACCCAATTTACGTTGGCACTATTTTATCAAAAGCCCAAGATTATTAACACCTGGCAAAAATACTGTCATAATTATTTCACTTAAAAGTCCAATGATGAACAATGTTTCAATTTCTTAAACATTACTATAATCTATGGCAATTATATGTTCTCAAAAATCATGGCAATCATCTTATAAAAGCTCGTGGAAAGTAATTTATCTTAAAAAATTATGATGTTTATCTCATACCATATTATAAACCGATGAAATTTGTATAGTAAGAACCCATGGTCACTATTTATATCACAACATTCATATTATTTATTTTCAAAACTCATGGTAACTATTCATCCTACAAGCTCACCATTTAAATTATGATGTGGTTATCGGGAACCATAAACATTACTTATGATATGGAATTCATCATTTCAAAAAAATAGTAAATGTTGTTTACCAAAGCATTTTGAAGTAATTAAGCTTATGCTGTTATTTTAAATATTGCAACACATTGCCCAAAGACCCATTACAAATATCTATCAAAACCCAAAATATTCACTAATAATAAGAGCCCATGAGGGATGAAAAACCCATGGCAATATGTGTCCAATTTGTAGGTCCAAATATGCTATAAAAGGAGAACAAGCCCAAGTAAAAAGGGTGATGAACACAGCCTAACCCAAAGGGTCCAATCCATGTGAGCAAGCTTGATCCAAAGAACTCCAGCAAATGTAGAGGACTGAAATAGACAACCAGCTTCCCTTTTGTTCATCCTTGACCAAGGTCCAGCTGGAGGCCTCTACAAGAGAACCAAGTCTTTAAGAATGAACTAGGGGCTATCCCATCACTTTTCTGTCACCCTTTCCCATGCTTGTCTCAACCTCATTGGTTGAATATAACCTTAGAGATCCAATCATTTAATGCAAGATTATGCTGATTTTACCCATGTGTGACATTGCCCAAAAAGGCAAGACAGCCCAAAAGAGAATCCACCATTTATAGCCAAATCCTAGGATAATCAAGCCTGCTATTCTGCCTCCTGATCAGTTCTACATTTTGGACTTTTGCTAATTAATACCTCCCTAAACTCAACTTTAACAGGATAAGCACATCAACCCACAAAACACATGCCAACCCCTCTGAAATTTCTGCCATTCTTGTTACTTTGCTTGTGGTTTAACTCTCCCTAGCTCATAAATCATTCCCTTTAGCCTACACGCACTTAGCTTTAGACATTCCCTTTCCTTTTTTGCATATTCTAAGCCCACAAATGCTTCCTAATCAGTCATAAACAACCCTTTACCCGTTAAAGACTTAGTTTCAGCATTAACTCTATCATACCATCACAAGCTTACATACTCACTCAAAACAGCCTATACTACTCCATTCTTGCCCCACATATATATTCCCCAAGAATCTTAGTTCAATATTTGTTGCACTGAGCTGGAATCTCTTTCTCCCTTCACACCATACCAAATAACCCCTTTCTTCTCACCATGAAACCATTAATTTTTATTTTTTGTTTTACTATTGAAGGATATAATGTATTTGTAACAATGAAATTCTTCCCTCATATTGATGTAATGATGGCTGAAAGTACAATAGACCCCCCTGACCAAGAAATACAAGGACTTCTAGAAGTGAATACTTTCTTAAATCTATTTAATAATTGATTGCTGGACTAAGTTTAATTTCACCCTACCGTTGGAGAATTTATTTTTCTTGTATTATCAAAAAGGGACCACTAACGTACTAATTAACTATTATATAGTATTTTTATTGGGCTTTGCTGCTGTTTTATTAGGGTGCAACCTTTATTTCTTGCTTGGATAGGCTTATCACCACACTGAAAGCCTTTGGGCATCATTTCAAGAGCCCATCGTTGAGTTTCGGCTTGATTTCCCCATATTTTATTCGAAGGCATCAATTTCCCCCCTCAACATTATGTTATTTATTGGTTGACTAAGCTTTACTACACATTTAGTTTCCTCAATTTTTCACATTTTTTAAATTGTGTGGAAAGGAATAAAAGAAATCAGTATATGTTTTGGGGAGAAAATTTTTTGGTAATAGTTGGTTCTTATATATGAGTTTAGTGATTATCAAAATATAAATTATTATAACTTTGTTCAATAGTTTTTATGTGATAAAATGGAAACAAAGTTTGTATAAAATGCTCATTAACTTCTCCAAAAAAAAAAATGTTAGTTTTCACGTGAAATAATCAAGATTCATTTTCATTTTCTAATAAAAATTATATATTTTCCTTTTTTAATTTTTTTTTTGTGTGTTTCAAAGCATATCTCAATATATTATAACGTATTACATAATATCTTGCCATATATAATAACTGAAAGTAAAATGCAATATGTTTTCTTGCCCCGAAAAAAAAGATATAGACTTCCTTATTGAATATATATTATATATTAGAATGTAATCACATTATTTTGAGATGGATTTGGGACCATCACTTAAAGTCTCAACTACTATTCTCATTTTTTGCTTAACAAAAACATATATATATATATATATATATATATATATTATTTGAAATTTTCCTGCACATTGTTTGGGTTTGCGACTAGTGTATTCATAAAATCTAAAGCATTTTGACCTCAAAAAAATAAAAATAAAAACTCTAATGCATTTTGTAGGTGACAACTTGAAAAATTAAATCTTTTGGTTTATAATGGCTAAGTGTTTTCTTTAAGGAATTGTGGATAATGCTTAATTTTATCTTAAAACATCATTAAGACTTACGTAATTTTTCTCATCAATGATACATGTATTATCCATAATGCTTGAGAAGCTAGGAGGAAAGAACCAAGCTCTAGAAGAGGCTTGACAATTGGAACAAAGCCATACATGATCTTCTGTATGTAAGCATGGGCGATGCAATGTATAGTTCGGGGGTTCATCAAATGAACCCCTGAGCTAGCAATTATTTATATATATATATAATATTTTTTTTTTTATTTGACCCTCCTATATAAAAATTGGATACTCTGATTCTAAATTTTTTAAAAATCCACTTGAAATAAGTTTAATTATGATCATCTTAACAATATTTTAATCTTTTTAAATACATAAAAAGCCTAACAATAATCCAATTTTATCTAAAATCTAGGAGAAATAGTAAGCCCAACAACAAAGTAAATTTTTTTTCTTCTAAAATCTTTTTAAAATGCCCATTTAGATCTTAATAAACTTGAAATAAAGTAATGAAAAATTCATAGTTTACATTGTACTATCATTGTAATATTTACATGGTTTCTAAACAAATGTGTACAATATTGTATAGTTTTTGCAAATGTATATAGTATAATTATCTATAATATAAATCTTACATTGATAGTATAATGTAAATATGTAATTGTCATAAACTAATAAATAATAGTAATTAAGCAGTAATAATTAAAATTCACTTAACAACAATAATTAACATGTTCATTATACTAAGAAAAAATATGTCAAATGAATCTATAGTTTATTTTTTATTCTATTACTAGTACGTACTATAATCAAATTTGTAATAAGGAAACCATGTAAGCCGTAAGATTCACATTTTACGTAAGATGTATCTTCTTACTGACCTCCCTATAAAAAATCATAGAGCTGTATGTAAGAGGATTATCCCTTACAAACAAAGGAATATGTCTGGCTTCATATCTGGTTTATCCCTCTATCAAGCCTCTGCTTCTTTTCTTTTTTAATTATTTTTACGAAATTTGCTGAACCAAAGCTAGCAAATAGCAGTGGGTTATATATCAACTTGAATTTAAGAAAATTTTATTGATTTTGAACTTCTTATTTAGAAATTTAATTTGCTAAATTAGAGCACGTGTACAATTTAAGCAGAATTTTTGCATTTTGGAAATAATTTGAAAATTCATGATTTTTCAATTGAAAATGAAATAACCAAAATTTGGATAAAATTTTAACTGAAATTATGCATTTTGAAAATTTGATGTTTTTAGGTGGGTAGTTAAAAAACCAAATTTAGCATAATTTTGATAAAATTTCTTAAAAGAAATTTGAAATTTTAATATTTTGGGTGGAAAATAATTATAAAAAAAACCCCTAATTTATCGCTATTTTGATAGATTTCGACATTAGTTAATATGATCATGAAGGATGTATGCATGCATATGTTATACGGGGTAATGCTAGGATCATATAAAATGACACGACTTGTGCCACAATTCGTCTATGTGCTGAGTTGTGAGTGATAGAAATATGTCCTCACATAAAACCACCGTCACATCTCTACTACTCAAAACTCACCACGTGAAAGAATTGTAAGTGGGTAGAGATAGCATAAATCATAGGTAATAGCGAAAGGTATGGCTCCTAGAAATTTGTATGTCTTAAACTTTTCTAGTTTATCGTAGTGAAATTACATGTGTTTGCATAGAGGTCTTCTTGATCTCAGAAGTGGTCAAACCATTTGTCTTTGCAAAGCTTAGGACACCCACCTATTGAACATATGCTTTGGTTCGGGAAGTCTTTATCTCACACAACCTTTCCAACAATATATTGCTTGTGTGATTCAAAGATTGTTTGGCTTGGTTTCGATCAAACCCTCAATGAGGTTTGAGTTTTGGTGTTGGAGAGTTTTCTCGTTTGTGTGGTATATTTCTCATTTTAGGTCAAACTTAGCGGATCCTCTAATTCTTTAGAAGGTAGGTAATTGACATGTCTTCACCTTGGTGCAAAAATCTTTGTGATCAAACAGTTTAAATATTTTTTAGCCTAACCTTACATTTTTCTTAAAAACTCTCATGTTTGAGGTATTTTGAATAAATTTTATCAAAGTGAAGGTGTTTGATTGGGTTTCTTGGCCTCGATATTATGTGTAATTATGCTTGTTGATGCAAGTACGTTATCATTTTGATCAATGAATATGTAGAAATTATCTTACTCGCTGATCTTGTAAGTAAGCTTGGGATGTAGCACATAATCAAGAAAGGACTTTGCTGATTGGAATACCACATGTGGGCGGAAAAAGGATTTCTTAAATGAAACACGTCTTTTGTTTTCTAACTTAACATGTACTTGAGCTTCAGTAAACCTTAAATAACCCCAATTTTAACTACATATGCATTTTTTTGTTATAAATATATAGTTGCTTTGCCAATGCCACATGAATTAACAGAAAAATGAAAAAGGAGGTGCTTAAAAAAATGCCAACATTTTCTATATTCCAAATCCTCCAAAAAGGAGTTACATAAGCAATCGTTTTATTTTAATCTAGTTATGATAGCAATGAGATAAACAGAGCCATATATAGTGCTTCATAGCACTTACAATTACTTTTTCTAATTGAAAATTTAGAATTCTTTCTGAAGATATTTAACCACTTTCTTGTCGAGTTGGAAGGCTTTGGTCAAAACGTCAGGATTAATGGGAGGATTGGATCCAAAAACAGCATTTGCTATTGTGATTGCGCCTGCATTTTGGCTGCTTAAACCAGAAATGGCAATTGCATTGGTCTTTCCCACATTGACTTGAAAGTGAATGAGACCAACGGGAAAGACAAAGACATCCCCTTTGTTTAGGGTTTTGGTGAAGAGGCGATTATCAGTGTTGGATGTTACAAAACCAACGAAGAGAGTACCCTCCAAGACTACTAGGATTTCAGTCCCGCGAGGGTGAGTGTGGGGAGGATTTTGTCCATATGGTGCAAAGTCGATTCGAGCAAGGGATATGCCAAGAGTATTGAGGCCTGGAAATGTGTCCACGTTCACATTAGTGACGTTGGACCCAACTTTATTATATGTGTTCCTAGGAATGTTCAATCCACAAAAGTAGAAATCATCAGCCGTGACAAGCTTTGGATCCTTGCAGAACTTTCCATTAACAAATACTGCATAAAGGAATATTTATTGTTATGGAGCTAGTCATTAAAAAGAATGCTTAAAACTTCAATGCAGAAAATAATAAGGCCAAGTAGCTAATATTATTTCTTCCATATTTATATTCTAGTCAGTGTAGATTCTTTACATGACGAAAATAATGCAGAAACTTGAAAAAAGAAAAAAAAGTTTGTACCAGCTGACTTGTCGGAGTAGTCCTTAAGTGCAACACAGAAGTCCTGCAGGGGAGAGGGGTCAGAGGCAGAGGCAAGAGAGAATGCCAAGGCGAAGAGGGCAACAGTTAGAAGGTAAGCTTTCGTCATATTTCAGGCTTACTCGATCTTCTGTTCTATATATCTTTGCTTCGGGATTCGAGTGAGGGATGAAAAATGTTCAATGCAAAGCATGTCTATTTATAGATTAGACGCATTGAATAGGTCCGATTTTCCATATGTGAATGATGCATTAAGTCTTCGACTATTACCAATTTTCTTTTTGATGTACAAATTAGAGTATTCTTTAACCACTATCACGCGCCTTAAATGTTCACCAAATTAGACCTGTTCAATGAGATAACGTTACGCTTATATGTGTACTAAACCTGTACTCTGTCCACAAAAGATAAAGCTCTCAACTTACTGAACACACCATCTCAACGTATATTCAACTTGGATGTATCTTTATTTCAATGGGTTGTTAATAACTTAATATTTTGGTGGAAAATTTCTGTGACTTGGGCTTACTTCAATGAAATTGCTTGAGAATTACCATTGTAATTAGATGGATTCAAAGCTTCTAGTGTATTACGTAACTGCAATAATGAAAGTCCAATTGAAGATCAAGTGGTACAGTCTTTGCCAATGAAAGGCACCATAACCTTTCAAATGAACTTAAATTTCTTCATTCAATTATATTTCTTAGTCTAATTCATGTTAGGAATTTAACCTAATTCATGAAACTATGAGATACAAAAAAACAGAGAAATATATATATATATATATATATATATATTTATATACATGCACCAAGAACAATCACATGGCACAAAGATTTATGTAGTTCAACGATATGTGCCTACATCCATGGAGTTGCCGTGATTTTTACTATATCAAGGAGAAAAATACAATTTTCAATACAGTAAACTCTAATGTGAGGCAACAAATAAATACCCCAAGCAATAGGACCAAAGTGGGCTTAGACCTATCAGCCCAAGCTTCTACTCTATGGACCAAGAACAATCACATGACACAAAGATCTATGTAGTTCAACAATATGTGCCTATGTCCATGGAGTTGCTGTGATTTTTAATATATCAGGGAGAAAAATACAATTTTCGATATAGCAAACTCTAGTATGAGGCAACAAATAAATACCCCAAGCAATAGGACCAAAGTGGGCTTAGACCTATTAGCCAAAGCCTCTACTGTATGGACTATGCCTCACAAAAAATCTCATTTATAATTATCACGCTTCCAAGTCGGGTTGGGTCACAATCCAGATCGAACACATAATTTAAGCTCCACAAAACCAAATAGGCCCTTTGAATCAAAACGTCCTACGACACTTTGACCCTAAGTGGGAGTGTCAATTGGCAGTCCTAGGGTGTAAATTGAAGTGACAATCCCCTTATGCTTAGAAACTCCTATTTTCTGAATTTTAGCTCCACTTTTCGATTCAAGCTCCCAAGAGGTAACACATGAGTTGAGAAACTGCAAGTAAAGAGGAATAGGTTATTATTGCGCGACATCACTATCAACAAAGAGCACAACCAGAGCCAAAGGTTGTACAACCTCCCCCCCCCCCCCCCCCCCCCTTCTCTAACATACTACAAACTACTATAATTATCCCCTAAAAGCCTAAGCAAATAAATAACCAAATGCCCTGAACATCTTCCAAATCAACTCTAAAAACTTCATTCGTTGAAGTTCCAGCACACTGGTCATTAAGATCATCATCTCAACCACAAGATGATGAAGACTTGAAGCTCATATCAAGAGCTCATACCCATAAAGCCTGAAAGTGACCAATTGCACACTACAAATCAACCACAGAGACAATGATAAGCATGCTATACCATTGCTCATTTTTCTCTAACTTCAAAAATTCCTTTCAACCGCCTATTTTGTCAGAGATCTTGTGTTATCCAACAATTATTCGCATGCTTGAATAAAACCATCCTCGTACTCATGATCACAAATGTAACTTTTGAACTCTTCAGCAAATGAACTTGAACTTCCCTAGATATTGTTAAAAGGTTTGAGAACATTTTGAAATTAAATGCAATTGACATAAACGATGATAAGATTCTAGTAACACTTATGCATTTGCTTTGGCATCTTGGTTAGTAAAAATTGTGACTAGCCTCTTTCCACACCTCGCTTTTATTAAAGTTAGAAATAATTAGGAATTAGATTTAGCAGTTTCCTCACACAAAAATGCAACACCAAAGACCATTGTCTGTCTATGATGATACACTCCAATTATAGGTGCCAATGATAATAGTTTTTATTGGTTTAGTACATGGAATCAAAATAAACTACATCACCAAACAAATCATAATCCATGATTATTTTCTTGTCCATCCAAAATATATAATAATGGGGCTGTTTGGTAATATTATTCTAGTAACGTTGTATGTATTTTTTGAAAGTACGTGTGGGTGAAAAAGTGTGTGAAAATGCATGTAATGTTGTTTAAAAACTGAAAATATGTGTTTAAACACATGTACCAAACATTGGACTATCAATATCAAATTGTATTTCGTTGAAAAATGATACATTTCCAAAACTTCTCATCTCAAAATAATGAAAAATGTATATTCCTTTCCCTCTTTCCCTCATTTGTTTAGATTGTAAATACTCTTAGAGTGATTTGCTAATTTTGCTGGCAACCAATATCTTCCTTTGCAATGGAAATTTATGTTTACTCCATGGAATTACAACTTCTTGATTGTGTTTGGATTTTTAAAAAAGTAACACAATATTTGCAATTCTTTTGAAAAAGGATAACCATGTAGGCTTTGCAACCAACTCTCAAATCCAATCCAAAAGCAAAGCCCATGATTCAATCTCATGGCAAATTATTTTTTAAAAGCCCAGTTCTCACGGGCAATATCAAAAAAGCTCAGTTCTCACTACCAACATCAAAAAGCCCAGTTCTCACTAGCAATATAAAACAAAAGCCCAATTCTTATTGGCAATATTAAGAAAGCCAAGTTCTCACTAGCAATATCAAGAAAACCCAGTTCTTATTGGCAATATCAAAAAACCCAGTTCTCACTGGCAATATCAAAAACCCAATGTACATTGGCACTATTTTATCAAAAGCCCAAGATTATTAACACTTGGCAAAAATACTATGTCACAATTATTTCACTTAAAAGTCCAATGATGAACAATGTTTTAATTTCTTAAACATTAATATAATCTATGGCAATTATCTGTTCTCAAAAATCATGGAAATCATCTTATAAAAGCTCATGGAAAGTTATTTATCTTAAAAAATTATGATGTTTATCTCATACCATATTATAAACTGATGAAATTTGTATAGTAAGAACCCATGGTCACTATTTATAGCACAACATTCATATTATTTATTTTCAAAACTCATGGTAACTATTCATCCTACAAGCTCACCATTTAAATTATGGCGTGGTTATCGGGAACCATAAACATTACTTATGATATGGAATTCATCATTTCAAAAAAATAGTAAATGTTATTTACAAAAGCATTTTGAAGTAATTAAGCTTATGCTGTTATTTTAAATATTACAACTCATTGCCCAAAGACCCATTACAAATATCTATCAAAACCCAAAGTATTCACTAATAATAAGAGGCCCATGAGGGATGAAAAACCCATGGCAATATATGTCCATTTTGTAGGTCCAAATATGCTATAAAAGGAGAACAAGCCTAAGTAAAAAGGGGGATGAACACAGCCCAGCCCAAAGGGTCCAATCCATGTGAGCAAGCCCGATCCAAAGAACTCCAGCAAATGTAGAGGACTGAAATAGACAACCAACTTCCCTTTTGGTCATCCTTGACCAAGGTCTAGCTGGAGGCCTCTACAAGAGAACCAAGTCTTTAAGAATGAACTAGGGGCTATCCCATCACTTTTCTGTCACCTTCTGTGGACAATGCCTAGGGGTTGTACTAGCAGCTGAAGTCTAATGGGAAATAAAATTTCATCACTTTCCTTAAGACTATATCTCTAGAGGAAGGGGAGCCATAACCAAGTTATCCAAGTCTTAACAAATCAATGCTATAAATGTCAAAACATTCAAGAAATGGTTCATGTGTCAAGCCCATGAATCCTAAAGGGGAAAATTTGGGAACATGTGGTTTGGAGGGCAAAAACGGGATCTCCAGTGGAACCCTCTAAGGTGGGCTTAAACTTTGACACCTGGCTTGGGGTGTTGGAATCCTACTTCCTAGGATCCAAATCTCAGTTGTAGCACTAACATCCTTCCATAATGCTTGTCTTAACCTCATTGGGTGAATAAAACCTCAGAGATCCAAGCATTTAATAAAAGATTATGCTGATTTTATCCATGTGTGACATTGCCCAAAGAGGCAAGACAGCCCAAAAGAGAATCCACCATTTATAGCCAAATCCTAGGATAATCAAGCCTGCTATTCTACCCAGTCCTACGTTTTGGACTTTTGCTAATTAATACCCCCCCTAAACTCCACTATAAAAGGATAAGCACATCAGCCCACAAAACACACACCAACCCCTCTGAAATTTCTGCCATTCTTTTTACTTTGCTTGTGGTTTAACTTTCCCCAGCTCATAAATCATTCCCCTTAGCCTACACGCTCTTAGCCTTAGACATCCCCTTTCCTTTTTTGCCTATTCTAACCCCACAAATACTTCCTAATCAGTCATAAACAACCATTTACCTGTTAAAGACATAGTTTCAACATTAACTCTATCATACCATCACAAGCTTACACACACACACACACACACACACACACACATATATATGTATATATATTCCCCAAGAATCTTAGTTCAATATTTGCTGCACTGAGCTAGAATCTCTTTCTCCCTTCACACCATGCCAAATAACCCCTTTCTTCTCACCATGAAACCATTTTTTTTTTTTTTTACTATTGAAGGATATAATGTATTTGTAACAATGAAATTCTTCCCTCATATTGATGTAATGATGGCTGGAAATACAATAGAGCCCCCTGGCCAAGACATACAAGGACTTCCAGAAGTGAACACTTTCTTATATCTATTTAATAATTGACTGCTGGACTAAGTTTAATTTCACCCTACCGTTGGAGAATTTATTTTTCTTGTAATATCAAAAAAGGACCACTAATGTACTAATTAACTATTGTAAAGTATTTTTATTGGGCTTTGCTACTATTTTATCAAGGTGCAACCTTTATTTCTTGCTTGGATAGGCTTATCATCACATCGAAAGCCTTTGGGCATCATTTCAAGAGCCCATCGTTGCGTTTCGGCTTGGCTTTCCCATATTTTATTCGAAGGCATCAATTTCCCCCCTCAACATTATGTTATTTATTGGTTGACTAAGCTTTACTACACATTTAGTTTCCTCAATTTTTCACATTTTTTAAACAGTGTGGAAAGGAAAAAAAGAAATCAGTATATGTTTTGGGGAGAAAACATTTTGCAATAGTTGGTCCTTATATATGATTTTAGTGATTATCAAAATATAAATTATTATATGGAAACAAAGTTTATATAAAATGCTCATTAACTTCTCCAAAAATAAAAAATAATGTTAGTTTTCATGTGAAATAATCAAGATTCATTTTCATTTTCTAATAAAAATTATATATTTTCCTTTTTTTAATTTTGTTGTGTTTTGAAGCATATCTGGATATATTATAACGTATTACATAATATCTTGCCATATATAATAATTGAAAGTAAAATGCAATATGTTTTCTTGCCATTTAAAAAAAAAAAAGAAGATATAGACTTCCTTATTGAATATATATTATATATTAGAATGTAATCACATTATTTTGAGATGGATTTGGGACTATCACTTAAAGTCTGAACTACCATTCTCATTTTTTGCTTAACAAAAAAAATATATATTATTTGAAATTTTCCTGCGCATTGTTTGGGTTTGCGACTAGTGTATTCATAAAATCTAAAGCATTTTGACCTCAAAAAAATAAAAATAAAAACTCTAATGCATTTTGTAGGTGACTACTTGAAAAATTAAATCTTTTGGTTTATAATGGATAAGTGTTTTCTTTAAGGAATTGTGGATAATGCTTAATTTTATCTTAAAACATCATTAAGATTTACGTAATTTTTCTCATCAATGTTACATGTATTATCCATAATGATTGAGAAACTAGGAGGAAAGAACCAAGCTCTAGAAGAGGCTTGACAATTGAAACGAAGCCATACATGATCTTCTGTATGTAAAGCAAAGCATGGGCGGCGCAATGTATAGTTCGGGGGTTCATCAAATAAACCCCCTGAGCTAGCAATATATATATATAATATTTCGTTTCTTTGATTCGACCCTCCTAAATAAAAATTTGAACACTCTGATTCTAAATTTTTTAAAAATCCACATGAAATAAGTTTAATTATGATCATCTTAACAATATTTTAATCTTTTTAAATACAAAAGAAAAAAAAAACACCTAACAATAATCCAATTTTATCTAAAATCTGGGAGAAATAGTAAGCCCAACAACAAAGTAAAAACTTTTTTTCATCTAAAATCTTTTTAAAAAGCCCATTTAAATCTTAATAAACTTGAAATAAACTAATGAAAAATTCATAGTTTACATTGTACTATCATTGTAATTTTTACATTGTTTCTAAACAAATGTGTACAATATTGTATAGTTTTTGCAAATGTATATAGTATAATTATCTATATTATAAATCTTACATTGATAGTACAATGTAAACATATAATCGTCATAAACTAATAAATAAAAGTATTTTAAGCAATAAAAATTAAAATTCACTTAACAACAATAATTAACATGTTCATTATACTAAGAAAAAATATGTCAAATTTGTATTACAATGATAGTACAATGTTCATTATTTTTTATTCTATTACTAGTACGTACTATAATCAAATTTGTAATAAGGAAACCATGTAGACCATAAGATTCATATTTTACGTAAGATGTATCTTCTTACTAACCTTCCTATAAAAAATCATAGAGCTGCATGTAAGAGGATTATCCCTTACAAACAAAGGAATATGTCTAGCTTCATATCTGGTTTATCCCTCTATCAAGCCTCTACTTCTTTTCTTTTTTAATTATTTTTACAAAATTTGCTAAACCAAAGCTATCAAATAGCAGTGGGTTATGTGTTTGTTTGGATCGCGTCCACGTTTTGGACGTTTTGCGTTTTAGGCTTTTTTTTTTTAAACCAACGCTTAATAGTAGTGAACAGTAAAAAGCATTAACCAAAAATTATTTTTTTATTGTTTTCAGTTTTCAGCAAAATAAGCGGTATCCAAACGCACACTATATACCAACTTGAATTTATGAAAATTTTGTTGATTTTGAACTTCTTATTTAGAAATTTAATTTGCTAAATTAGAGCACGTGTACAATTTGAACAGAATTTTTGCATTTTGGAAATGATTTGAAAATTCAAGATTTTTCAACTGAAAATGAAATAACCAAAATTTGGGCAAAATTTTAATTGAAATTATGCATTTTGAAAATTTGATGTTTTTAGGTGGGTAGTTAGAAAACCAAATTTAGCATAATTTTGATAAAATTTCCACATTTTAAAAGAAATTTGAAATTTTAATATTTTGGGTGGAAAATAATTATAAAAAAACCCTAAACTGATCGCTATTTTGATAGATTTTGACATTGGTTAATATTATCATGAAGGATGTATGCATGCATATGTTATATGGGGTAATGCTAGGACCATATAAAATGACACAACTTGTGCCCCAGCTTGTCTACGTGGTGAGTTGTGAGTGATAGAAATATGTCCTCACATAAACCCATCATCACATCTCTACCACTCACAACTCACCACGTGAACGAATTGTAAGTGCGTAGAGATAGCATAAATCATAGGTAATAGCAAAAGTTATGGCTCCTAGAAATTTGTCAATCTTAAACTTTTCTAGTTTATCGTAGTGAAATTACATGTGTTTGCATAGAGGTCTTCTCAATCTCAGAAGTGGTCAAACCATATGTCTTTGCAAAGCTTAGGACAGAACATATGCTTTGGTTCGGGTAGTCTTTAACTCACACAACCTTTCCAACAATATATTGCTTGTGTGATTCAAAGATTGTTTGGCTTTGTTTTGATCAAACCCTCAATGAGGTTTGAGTTTCGGTATTGGAGAGTTTTCTCGTTTGTGTGATATCTTTCTCATTTTAGGTCAAATTTAGGAGATCCTCCAATTCTTTAGAAGGTAGGTAATTGACATGTCTTCACCTTGGTGCAAAAATCTTTGTGATCAAACAGTTTAAATTTTTTTTAGCCTAACCTTACATTTTTCTTAAAAACTCTCATGTTTGAGGTATTTTGAATAAATTTATCAAAGTGAAGGTGTTTGATTGGGTTTCTTGGCCTTGATATTATGTGTAATTATGCTTGTTGATGCAAGTACGTCATCATTTTGATCAATGAATAAGTAGAAATTATCTTACTCGCTGATTTTGTAAGTAAGCTTGGGATGTAGCACATAATCAAGAAAGGACTTTGCTGATTGGAATACCACATGTGGGCGGAAAAAAGATTTCTTAAATGAAACACGTTTTTTGTTTTCTAATTTAACATGTACTTGAGCTTCAGTGAACCTTAAATAACCCCAATTTTAATTACATATGCATTTTTTTATTATTATAAATATATAGTTGCTTTGCCAATGCCACATGGATTAATAGAAAAATGAAAAAGGAGGTGCTTAAAAAAATGCCAACATTTTCTATATTCCAAATCCTCCAAAAAGGAGTTACATAAGCAATCGTTTTATTTTAATCTAGTTATGATAGCAATGAGATAAACAGAGCCATATATAGTGCTTCATAGCACTTACAATTACTTTTTCTAATTGAAAATTTAGAATTCTTTCTGAAGATATTTAACCACTTTCTTGTCGACTTGGAAGGCTTTGGTCAAAACGTCAGGATTAATGGGAGGATTGGATCCAAAAACAGCATTTGCTATTGTGATTGCGCCTGCATTTTGGCTGCTTAAACCAGAAATGGCAATTGCATTGGTCTTTCCCACATTGACTTGAAAGTGAATGAGACCAACGGGAAAGACAAAGACATCCCCTTTGTTTAGGGTTTTGGTGAAGAGGCGATTATCAGTGTTGGATGTTACAAAACCAACGAAGAGAGTACCCTCCAAGACTACCAGGATTTCAGTGCCGCGAGGGTGAGTGTGGGGAGGATTTTGTCCATATGGTGCAAAGTCGATTCGAGCAAGGGATATGCCAAGAGTATTGAGGCCTGGAAATGTGTCCACGTTCACATTAGTGACGTTGGACCCAACTTTATTATATGTGTTCCCAGGAATGTTCAATCCACTAAAGTAGAAATCATCAGCTGTGACAAGCTTTGGATCCTTGCAGAACTTTCCATTAACAAATACTGCATAAAGGAATATTTGTTATGGACACATTAAAAAGAATGCTTGAAACTTCAATGCAGAAAATAATTAGGCCAAGTAGCTAATATTATTTCTTCCATATTTATATTCTAGTTAGTGCAGATTTTTTACATGACAAAAATAATGCAGAAACTTGAAAAAAGAAAAAAGAAGAGTTTGTACCAGCTGACTTGTCGGAGTAGTCCTTAAGTGCAACACAGAAGTCCTGCAGGGGAGCGGGGTCAGAGGCAGAGGCAAGAGAGAATGCCAAGGCGAAGAGGGCAACAGTTACAAGGTAAGCTTTCGTCATATTTCAGGCTTACTCGATCTTCTGTTCTATATATCTTTGCTTCGGGATTCGAGTGAGGGATGAAAAATGTTCAATGCAAAGCATGTCTATTTATAGATTAGACGCATTGAATAGGTCCGATTTTCCATATGTGAATGATGCATTAAGTCTTCGACTATTACCAATTTTCTTTTTGATGTACAAATTAGAGTATTCTTTAACCACTATCACGCGCCTTAAATGTTCACCAAATTAGACCTGTTCAATGAGATAACGTTACGCTTATATGTGTACTAAACCTGTACTCTGTCCACAAAAGATAAAGCTCTCAACTTACTGAACACACCATCTCAACGTATATTCAACTTGGATGTATCTTTATTTCAATGGGTTGTTAATTACTTAATGTTTTGGTGGAAAATTTCTGTGTGACTTCGGCTTACTTCAATGAAATTTCTTGAGAACTGTCATTGTAGAACCCATAATTAGATGGATTCAAAGCTTCTAGTGTATTACGTAACTGCAATAATGAAAGTTCAATTGAAGATCAAGTGGTAAAGTCTTTGCCAATGAAAGGCACCATAACCTTTCAAATGTACTTAAATTTCTACATTGAATTATATTTCTTAGTCTAATTCATGTTAGGAATTTAACCTAATTCATGAAACAATGAGAAACGAAAAAACAAAGAAAATATATATATATATATATATATATATGCACCAAGAACAATTACATAGCACAAAGATTTAGGTAGTTCAACAATATGTGCCTACGTCCATGGAGTTGCCGTGATTTTTACTATATCAAGGAGCCTATTAGCCCAAGCTTCTACTCTATGGACCAAGAACAATCACATGACACAAAGATTTATGTAGTTCAACAATATGTGCCTATGTCCATGGAGTTGCTGTGATTTTTACTATATCGGGGAGAAAAATACAATTTTCAATACAGCAAACTCTAGTACAAGGCAACAAATAAACACCCCAAGAAATAGGACCAAAGTGGACTTAGACCTATTAGCCCAAGCCTCTACTCTATGGACTAAGCTGCACAAAAAATCTCATTTATATTTGCCATGATTCAATCTCAAGGAAAATTATTTATTAAAAACCCAGTTCTCACTAGCAATATAAAAAAAGCTCAGTTCTCACTAGCAACATCGAAAAGCCCAGTTCTCATTGGCAATATATAAAAATACCCAATTCTCACTAGGAAAATCAAGAAAGCCCGGTTCTCACTGGTAATATCAAGAAAACCCAGTTCTCACTAGCAACATAAAAAAGCCCAGTTCACACTAGCTATATGAAAATCCCAATTTACGTTGACACTATTTTATCAAAAGCCCAAAATACTTTGTCATAATTATTTTACTTAAAAGTCCAATGATGTTGAATGTTCAAATAGTGTGTAAAACACATATAAACGTTTAGACCCTCAATTTACTAATTACCAACACAAGCTTATAATCAAACAATGTATGTGCGGAATATGAAAATAAGCTAAAACAGAATTTGTAAAACAATCTAAACTGAAATTAATCACAACCACAACAGTAATTAAAAGGCAAAGATTAAGGGAAAAGAGATGCAAACACAAAGACAATACAGTGATGTGTTATTGAAGAGAAAACCGAAATCCTCGGCGAAAAATCTCTCCGCCACTCTCCAAGCGGTCAATAATCCACTAGAGAATAAAGTTGGGATACATGAATAGCAGAAGACCCTCCAAGCCTAATCTACCCAGTGCACCTAAGCCCTCCAAGCTTCTTACTCGAACAGGGTTACACCAAACCTTGTCTTCTCTAGCTTACCGAATCCCGCAATCGCCCATTGCATCAACCAAAATGAATTGGTTCCTTCCTAACTACTTCCCAAGTACCAAAATACCTTCTCACAGATATGGGTATAGTAAGATAAAGATTTGGCTAATGTACCTCTCAAGGATGTATTAATGGAGAGGGTGAGAATAGAGGAACTTGGAGAATCAAAGGATGAAGATTATGGATGAGTCAATCTTGTTTTTCTTTAGGGTTTCTCTCTCAAAATTCTCTCTGGAAGCTCTCTACATTTCGTGGGTATAAGGATATTTATAGAAGGGTGAGTGAGGAATGCGAACAAGGCATTCTGGTGACTTGAGCTTGCGACTGGAACAAGTCGCGAGCTAACTGTCTTGCCAGTCTGGAAGTTTTGTTCTGTAGTGCTCCATCTAGCGTGACCCTTCAACTCCCTTGCATGCTTCACACGTGTGCCACCTTTGGCGACTCTCCAGTCGCGAGCTAGTCGCAAGATCCAGTTGCGAGGTTCTTCTTGAGTGCACACTCTTAAGCTTTTCATTACACTCTCACACACACTACCCTTACATGATTTCCACCTAAATATAGGGTTTTTAAATGCTAAATTACAAGCAAATTTGGCACGGAATAATGCCAACAAAATGATTGAATAAATTCAACCTTACAGATGTAATGATGACTAAAAGTACAATAGACCCCCCCTGACCAAGAAATACAAGGACTTCCAGAAGTGAACACTTTCTTAAATCTATTTAATAATTGACTGTTGGACTAAGTTTAATTTCACCGTACTGCTGGAGAATTTATTTTTCTTGTATTATCAAAACAGGACCACTAATGTACTAATTAACTATTGAAAAAGTATTTTTATTGGGCTTTGCTGCTGTTTTATCGAGGTGCAATCTTTATTTCTTGCTTGGATAGGCTTATCACCACACTAAAAGCCTTTGGGCATCATTTCAAGAGCCCATCATTGAGTTTTGGCTTGGCTTCCCCATATTTTATTCGAAGGCATCAATTTTCCCCCTCAACATTATGTTATTTATTGTTTGACTAAGGTTTACTACACATTTAGTTTCCTCAATTTTTCACATTTTTTAAATAGTGTGGAAAGGAAAAAAAGAAATCAGTATATGTTTTGGGGAGAAAAAAATTTGTAATAGTTGGTTCTTATATATGAGTTTAGTGATTATCAAAATATAAATTATTATAACTTTGTTTAATAGTGTAAGCTCGGGTTTGTGTGAAAACACAAGAGCTTGTTTAGATCTCAAATTTAAAATTACGACTATATTACTTTTACTCTTACTTAATCAAAGTGCGGAAACAAGAGTAAATGTGACGATGAACCGATGCTACTCTAGTGCATAAACATGAACAACAAATAATAGAAGTAAAGCACAAGAGTAAGGGAAGAGAGAATGCAAACACAAGATAACATGCCGATGTGTTATCAAAGAGGAAATCGAAGAACTCCGTGAAAAATCTCTTTGCCACCCTCCAAGAGGTAAATCGATCCACTAGAGAATAAATTTGGATATATGAATAACAAAAAACCCTCCAAGCCTAGTCTATCTTGTAAGGTTGAATTTAATCAACCATCTTGTTGGCTTTATTCCGTGCCAAATTTGCTTGTATTTCAACAATTAGTAACTCTGTATTTAGGTGGGATTGTTGTAAGGGTAGTGAGTGAGATAAAGTGTTGAAATACTCAAGTGTGCAAGAAAACAGAGACTCGCGGCTGGATCTCGCGGGTGACTCGCAGCTGCAAGCCGCCAGAAGATGCACACGTGCCAGGCATTCTAGAAGTTGAAGTGTCATGCTAGCTAGAGCACTATAGGACAAAATAGGACAACTGGCCGTTCTGTTATCTCGCGGCTGGATCTCGCGACTCAGTCAAGCTGCGAAGCCAAGCCACGAGCCAGCCCTGTTTTAAAAAACCTAACTCTTCACATTCCATTCTTACCCCCGTATAAATACCCTTTATACCCACGAAAGAAAGAGAGCTTCCAGAAAGAATTTTGAGAGAGAAACCCTAGAGTGAAACAAGATTGATTCATCCACAATTTTCACATAAGAGACTCTTCAAATTCCTTAACTCTCTTCCTCTCCATTGTTAAACCCTTGAGAGGTCTTTTACCAAAACCTTTTCTTACCATATCCATTACTGTGAGAGGGCTATTTAGTGTTCTGGGAAGCAGTTAGGAAGTAACCAATATACATTAGTTGATGCTATGGTCAAGTAGCGGAATCCGGAAGCTAGAAAAGAAATAGGTTCGGGGTAACCTCGTTGGAGCAAGAAGCTTGGAGGGCTTAGGTACACTGGGTAGATTAGGCTTGGAGGGTCTATTGCTGTTCATGTATCCCAACTACATTTTCTAGTGGATTACTTATCGCTTGGAGGGCGGTGGAGAGGTTTTACGCCAAGGGCTTCGGTTTCCTCTTCGATAACACATCGTTGTGTTGTCCTTGTGTTTGCATATTTCTTCCCTTAATCTTTACATTTTATTTTCTACTGTGGATGTGATTTTAATTGGCTTAGATTGTTTACCAATTCTGTTTTTAGCTTGTGTTCATTTTCCGCACACTTGTTGTTTGTCATAAAGCTTGAATTGGTTATTTTATAATTGGGGGTCTAAACGTTCAAGAGTGTTTCATACACTATTTGAACTTTCATATCCAATGTACTTGAACCCTCCAAGCTCCTGCTACCAACTGACTTAACGAAGCCTTGTCTTCCCTAACTCTCCGGATCCCGCAATACGCCCGATTACACCCGCCAAGTCTCACCGGCTTCTTTTGGCAAATCTCCAAAGCTTCCCAAACTCCAAAACACTCTCTACACTCTGAATAGATGTGTGTTATGTTTGGGTACAAATCTTCTCTTAAGGTATGACAATGGGAGAGGGAAGGAGAAGAGGCTAAAATTATTTATCACTAAGGATGAGTAGCTTTCTCTCTAAAAGATAGGTGTGTGTATTGTAGAAAATCTATCTAGAGTTTTTCTCTTTGAATGACCTCCTTTCAATTTGTGGGTAATGAGGGTATATTTATAGTATGTGTGAAGGGTAAGAAAGTCACACTTAAAAATCCTCTAGGCAGAGAGTTTTGCAGGTATCTCGCAAGAAGGCCTTACCCGCGAGACACTCGCAAAAATGACAGCTTGGCATGACTTTTCAGCTTTCAGCATGTGCTTCTCACGTGGCTTTTTTGCGGGTTAGCTTTTCGCAAGCTTCTCGCGAAATCCACTTTATCTTCAATTAAGCTTGAGTCTTCACCAACTTAATACTAAACCCAATACAATAAAATCCCACAAAAATACAATAAAACAATTTTATGCAATTACAACACTTTTTGTCATGGAATAAGCCAATACTAATGTTTTGATAAATATCATAACTTAACAATCTCCCCCCTTTAGCTATTCCATGACAAAACACCTTATAATAGACTCTAGACTTAAACGTGAGTTTGGGAATAATGACAAAACTCACTCACATCTAAATCTAGAAGCTGTGATGAACTTGGAACATGTATACCTATAATCTAAAATACTTGCACAAAACACATTAGACCCTTAAGGTAAATCAAGTGATAAAAGGACAAATATAATGTAACAAGTAAACATACGATCAAGTAAACATGTTGTAAAACATATGAGCAACTTGATCAAATACAAAATAGTTATATGGAAATGACCACAATGATCATATAGCAAAGCAAATGATCATTCGAACATGTAACCAATAAAGCACAATAGTATAAGGATGTATGCATGTCTAATACATAAACACGATGCGATGAGAGCAACAAAGCATAGATGCTAAAAGTAACTCAAAGCACCATAAAGCAACGAGAAAACAAGCATAAAGTAAAACAAAACAAGGTTTTCTCATAAAAGAAATGTCTTCTCTCCTTTGGTATATGCATCTCCCCTATGACTTTCTTCTCCTACGAATGTGCACAAGGTAGAATTTATCCCTCTAAGAATGTGCATATGAGTCATATAGAAATGATGAAACACACCAGTATACTCTCTAGTATACTTTCCTCCTTTTTGTTACGAATAGACAAATGAAGCAAAAGGAAGGAAGGAAAGAATAGAAGATATGAACAAGGCTAAAAGATGATGCATGAGGGGTGCAAGATGAATGAGAAAATGAGGCTCAAACAAAAGACAAAAATATAAATAAAAAAAATAAAATACTACAAAGTATAAAGTAAACATGACATGCTAAGGAAGATGGAACAAAGTGTAGACCAAGACATGGCATAGACACAAGAACATGTTAAATGTGCTAAAAGGTCTAAAAAGACTTAACTAGCAAGAGTGAATGCAAAACATGTCAAATGTTAAAGTGTGTGCAGCAAAGATGCATCTAGTGTTCATGTGAGATGCATGGCCAATGCATGAGCAAGCACTCACGAGACAAAGTGTGTAAAACACACAACTAATGATCAAAACATGATAAAATAAACATGCATAATCATGGTAATCCCCAAAACTTGGTACTCATCGGAGTCCAAAACAACAAGAAAATGTTATTTAAACATTTTATCAAACACTTAGAGTGCACACACTACACATGTATGTTAAACAATGCATGAACATATGGAAATCTTACCTAAATACATGTTAATTTTGCCACAAGGGGACAACATCCAAAGCAAATTATCATTTAAAACAAAACTCAATCCAAAAGATTGACAAAAATTAAGTTTTCCAATCCTCATTTGAGAAAATCCCAACTATGAACATAAAACCCCCTAAAACATAATCTAAGAATCAAAATTGATGAAAAGAGTTAAAGATTACCTTAGAGATGTTTATGGAGTGTAAAACACTTGAAATTAGTTGGATTTTGATGTTGAAGCATTAAAATAGGGGTTTGGGAAAAGATAAGAGACATTTAAAACAAATGTCCCACGAAATGCCCTTTAAAAGCTAATCTAGAAATTTTTGTTGGTAATTTCGCTGGTCAGCTTCCCGTGAAATTTCGCTAATATTTCGCTGGTAAGCCTTACTCGCGAAACAATCGGGAAACTCTCTGGCCAAAGTTCAAAAACTTAAGAATTTGACCATTTAACTCCCAACTGAGCTTACTTATGAAATGAGTCACAAAAACACCCAGAACACATGTTTTTCACACAAAAACAACTTGAAAAACTTTGAAAAACATGGGTGATACAAATCATTTCCAAAAGCAAAACAAAAAGAACAAAAATCTTTTTGGTTTGATCCACATATGGTTGAGCACACACACATCACATTTGAACATGTACAAACACACAAATGAAATAAGTATTCATTGAACATTAAACTTGTGTGTTGTGTGTGTGTGTATCAAATGTGGAATAGTCCTTAGTCTAGAGTGAAGTTTCAATGATCAATTCAAACAAGTCATACACAATTGGTACTAAGTCAAGTGGTCTATTTCAATTATAGAAATGAAAATATATATGACCTCCCACAAGAAAATGATTACATATTTTTGAAACTTTTCAATTGGCTTCTTTACAATTCATAACATTTGATCATTTTTGAACAATACATCTCATTTTGAGGTCAGTGCCTAAAATTTTTGATATTTCAATATTAAGAATAAGCTTTTGGCTTTTTGGGTACCATACATTTCAAAACAAGTCGCTTTCCCTTTTTCCTAATCAAATACTAGTATGTGTGAATGCTTTTGCAGCTCATTTTCTTTTTTTCGAGATTTGACATTTGTTGAGCTATAAGGCAGAAACATAAAAAATGTGGGAAGATATATAGGCACAAGTCTATGCATGTATCAAAACCATCAAGATTATTGACCAATCATTCATGACAAGCTTGAAGATTGATTTACAACAATCACACATAGATTTTAAGATTTTTCCTACAAAGATAGATGTGCATACATAATAAGCTAAGTTCGTAAATGCACTACGCTATAAGTACAAATGTACTAGGCCAAACTCATATGTGATATGTGCTCAAATATATATGATAAAACTTTTTGAAATTTTCACTTTTTATGTGTTTTTGGATTTTTACTCACACAAAAACAAAAGCATAAAAGTAAGATCAACAACAAAAACAAAACAATGCATATAAAGAGATGCATGATGCACAAATGCATGACAATGAAGCATCTAATGCATGAAGAGTCCTACAAAGATCGAAAGAATTAGATCAAGGACCAAAAAAGCATAAGCACAACCATAGGAACCCTTCCTCATCCAAACGGAATGATTGTTTGGAATAGGTGTCTCATGAGAAGTGAGATGAGGGTTGGAAGAATAAGAACCGGAGATGCACATAGACAAGGAGGTAAGAACATCAAAAACTTTCTTCAACAACTTACCATTTTCCCCCAAATCCGATTTAGCTTGTAAAGCACAACTTCCAAAAAGCTCAAGTTTCTCTTTTCTTTTGATTCTTTTAAGAGATTGAAACTTAGAGCAAAGATGTCTAAAATGACTAAAGGCACCACAATGGTGACAAACAACGAGTTTAGGTCCACTAGGCTTTTTAGGAAGGGATCTAGCACCATGGTTTTGTTCTTTCTTCAACATAGGGCATTGAGGTCTTATGTGACCGATTACACCGCAATGGTGGCAATTAGGAACAAACTTAGATCCACTCAATTCCCTAGGATGAGACCTAAACAGAGGCTTAGGCTTAAGAGCCTTTCTCTCCGCTTTTTGATTTCTTTTGTGTGAAGGAATATACATCGATTTGTCCTTTGAGGTAGAATGCACAATAGGCACAAAATCGGGCACCACAACATGATTGCAACAAATATTTTCATCCTTTTTAGGAATAGGTTTAGCAATCAAACACTTGGCATGCATCTTAGGAGATTCATTTTCACATTTTAGCTCATTAACATGTTTGTTAGACAAAACAAGTTTAGCATCCAAGTCCATATTTAACCATTCAAACTCTTTCAGCTTTTCAAGAGAAGTTTTAGCAAGCTTCTTATACTTTTCAACCAATTTATTGGATTCATTGAGCTTAGCAATCAAATCATCCTTTTTACAACGAAACTTGCTCAAATTCTTATGAAACTTCTTAGCTCCTTTCTTCAAGAGTTTGATGTTAGGAAGATCAACAACACCTAAAGATTCATGTAACATGGCATCACAATCATGAGGATAAACACTCATAAAGACAATTTCACAAACACATGACATGTTACACTTACAAACATCCATAGAAGCACACAGAACACTATCCATGGCAAAACACATAAGGGGTCAAGGATCACACTTAGGTAATGAAACCAAAATAAGTGTACCCGCTCTGATACCAATTGAAAGCTCGGATTTGTGTGAAAACACAAGAGCTTGTTTAGACCCCAAATTTAAAATTATGGCTAGATTGCTTTTACTCTTACTTAATCAAAGTGAGGAAACAAGAGTAAATGTGCGCAATGAACTAATACTACTCTAGTGCATAAACATGAACAACAAATAATAAAAGTAAAGCACAAGAGTAAGGAAAGAGAGAATGCAAACACAAGATAACACACCAATGTGTTATCGAAGAGGAAACCGAAGAACTCCATGAAAAACCTCTCTACCGCCCTCCAAGTGGTAAATCGATCCACTGGAGAATAAAGTTGGATACACGAATAACAAAAAACCTTCCAAGCCTAGTTTACCCAATGTACTTGAGCCCTCCAAGCTCTTGCTACCAATTGACTCAACAAAGCCTTGTCTTCTCTAGCTCCCTGGATTCCGCAATACGCTCGATTGCATCCACCAAGCCTCACCGGCTTCTTTTGGCAAATCTCTAAAGCTTCCCAAGCTCCAAAACACTCTCTACACTCTGAATAGGTGTGGGTTGTGTCTGGGTACAAATCTCCTCTCAAGGTATGACAATGGGAGAGGGAAGGAGAAAAGGCTAGAATGATTTCTCACTAAGGATGAGTAGCTCTCTCTCTAAAAGATGGGTTTATGTGTTGTAGAAAACCTATCTAGGGTTTTTCTCTCTGAATGGCCTCCTTACAATTTGTGGGTAATGAAGGTATATTTATAGTATGTGTGAAGGGTAAGAAAGTCACACTTAAAAATCCTCCTAGTAGAGAGTTTCGCGAGTATCTCGTGAGAAGGCCTTACCCATGAGACCCTCGCAAAAACGATAGCCTGGCATGACTCTTCAGCTTCCAGCATGTGCTTCTCACATAGCTCTTTCACGGGTTAGCTTCTTGCGAGCTTCTCGCGAAATCCACTTGGTCTTCAATTAAACTTGAGTCTTCACCAAATTAATATTAAACCCAATACAATTAAATCCCACAAAAATACAAGGAAACAAATTTATGCAATTACAACACTTTTTGTCATGGAATAAGCCAATACTAATGTTATGATAAAAATCATAACTTAACAAATAGTTTTTATGTGATAAAATGGAAACAAAGTTTGTATAAAATGCTCATTAACTTCTCCAAAAATAAAAAATAATGTTAGTTTTCATGTGAAATAATCAAGATTCATTTTCATTTTCTAATAAAAATTATTTATTTTCCTTTTTTTTTTTTTTTTTTTTTTTGTGTTTTGAAGCATATCTCAATATATTATAACATTTTTTAATTTTTTTGTGTTTTGAAGCATATCTCAATATATTATAACATATTACATAATATCTTGCCATATATAATAATTGAAGGTAAAATGCAATATGTTTTCTTGCCAAAAAAAAAAATTAAAAAAAAATTTCCTTATTGAATATATATTATATATTAGAATGTGATCACATTATTTTGAGATGGATTTGGGACTATCACTTAAAGTCTCAACTACTATTCTCATTTTTTTCTTAACAAAAAAATATATATATTATTTGAAATTTTCCTACGCATTGTTTGGGTTTGCGACTAGTGTATTCATAAAATCTAAAGCATTTTGACCTCAAAAAAATAAAAATAAAAACTCTAATGCATTTTGTAGGTGACTACTTGAAAAATTAAATCTTTTGGTTTATAATGGATAAGTGTTTCCTTTAAGGAATTGTGGATAATGCTTAATTTTATCTTAAAACATCATTAAGACTTACGTAATTTTTCTCATCAATGATACATGTATTATCCATAACTAGTCGCAAATCCGAGCGTTGTGTGTGATAATTGTTTAGGTAAAATATTATTTTGGTCCCTAAACTTTGTAAAGAGTTTTTTTTTTTTTAATTAGTTTTATCATTTTTTTTAATGATCTCATCTATAAGGTTTCTTACCTTTATCATATACTTTTTGGTTGATGAATTGCATTATTAAATGAGAGGTAGAACTGTTCATTAGATTTTTCAATTTTATTTCTTATGTAATTTTTATTATTATTGGAGAACATCTCATTTTAGTTATGATAGGAAATATAATTTTCCTTGGTTAGAGTTTGATTAGTTTTAAGTTTAAATTTTGTATTATTATATTTAATTATGTATTATTGATTTAATTAAGTGAATCTAATGGTTGATTTTATTGCACGGTAAAGTTTTTAATGTCCTCTATTCGATTTCTGTTGTTAGTTGTTAGAATCATTAGGTCTTCAAATCGTTCATTTGAAAAAATTGAAACTCTTCTTATTGGATGATCATGCATACTTCCCAGAAATCGAATTGATGTTTGATTTCACTTCTTTTTTTCTTCCTTCATTTATTCTTTATTACTTTGTATGTTCCCTTGCTTGCTATAATTTTTATGGTTATCAATAAGAAATAGATATCATAGATGTCTTAAATGGTTATAGATGTAGTTATGTTAGTGGTATGTTAAGGGTTTTTTTTTTTTTTTTTTTTTGAATTTTGAAGGAAATATAAAAGGAATTTCTCTAGTTTGGTCTCCATCAATTAAGGCACTCATAATATCTTAACTGAAGTAATAATGAGCTTTAATTTTTTTTTTTTAATGTATGAAGTGGTTAGGTTAGTGGTATGTCAAAGTTTTTTATTAAAAAAAAAAAAAGAATTTCCAATGAAATGTAAAAGGTCTTTTTTTGAAAAATAAAATTGGTGACTTTTTGAAGAGTAGAAATATGATTTTTTTTTTTTTAATTACCTTGTTCATAGATTTCATTATTTAGTTATAAACATTTAAATTAAAGTAGATGAATATATATATGCAAAATTAAATGTAAAGTTACAACTGCAAAAGATGATTATGTATAAATAATATTTTTTGTTTTTGATTATTCATGAATCATTATTTCATTGTTTTCATATAAATATCTAAATTAAATTTTTTTTAATAGAAAAATATATATTAAAATAGATGAATATATGAAAGTAAAATTATATGAAAAGTTAAAACTATCCAAGATGAACATTTAACCACCAGTGGATGTGTGTTTTTTTAAGGCTAAAAGTATGTTTGATTGCTTTAGCTGGAACTATATAACTATGCAAATATTATTGTGAGTGGTTCCACCATTTGCAAATTATCAAGTTTGGTGGTCTTATAGAATAGGCATTTAATTTTGCAAAAAACTTTACCTGAACTCCTCTTTTGTGACAACTTTTTTTTTTTTCAATTTTTTTTTCTTGCCGAAACAACTTAAGAATATTAAGATTTAAGTTACCACATGTGGTAGCTGTAAAACATGTTAGTGATATAAATAATATAAAGGTTTAAATATTTAAAAAGCATTTTTAGTAGATTGTAATATAAAACATTTTTTTCTTAATATTTTATGTAACTTTTTCTCATAAGATCAATATTGTTGACATCCTTTAAAGATGATAAATAAAATTTTTGAGAAGAAGAAGAAGAAGAAGAGAATATGCTAACACATAATATAAAATTATTAAGTTTGCGTGATTTAAATTTGTAGCAAAAAAATTAATATAACTCTGATAAAGGTTTTTATCTAAATGATATATAGTAGTCCAAATATTTTTAGTCTTGATTCAAAGAGTCCATTCTTAATAGTCTTTTAAGTCTACAAATTGGTCAATCTATATGTCCATACACATTCAACGAATGCTATCTAAATTATGAATTATATAGTCCTTTATCACACACACAAATATTTTGATTCCCCTAATGTATGGTAAAGGAAGGCATGTGTGTATCTAGCTTTTTCTTGATTTGTGCTACATAATTTAATGAAATGAAGGAAATGGATGAATTTTGTTGAATAAAATAAGATGCGAAGAAAAAAGAGTAAAAATATAATATATAGCAATGAACATCAAATTATCCAAGTCATGCTATATAATCTAAGAATATTATATTATTATATACTATATGCATAATGTAGTAGGATAATATATAACAATCAAAGATAATAAAAAAGATAACAACTTAAAACAAAAAACTAAATCACAACAACCCAAAGTAGAATTCTAATTAACACAAAAACTCATCAACCTAAAATACCAATGCGATAAAAAAGAAAAAAAAGAAAAACAGATTGAGAGAGAGAGATGGATGTAACGTTTTTGTGTGACAAAACTATGCATAGAATGGAAGAGAAAATGTCAAATTTATAGTGAGATGATGAGAATAAGAAGAGTCAAAATAAAAGAAAATATAATGATGGAAAAATAGTGATATTAAGATAGAAAGTAGTGGGGAGATGAAAAAGTAAAAGGAGTAGAGAGATATTGAAAAATTAATAATAAAAATAATGGTTTTTTTTTTTTAGAGTGAATAAAAATAATGGTTAAAAGATAAGATATGCACTCTTAAGAATGTACGGCATACCTCAATTCAATGTTGGACCACGGACAGCATCATTGGAATTTGTCTAGAGCTTAAAGGGATACTGTTTATAGTGGTAGCCTCATGAGAAAAAAATAAACTGTAAGTTTGAATTTAATTAACCATCTTGTTGGCTTTATTCCGTGCCAAATTTGCTTATATTTTAGCATTTAGTAATCCTGTATTTAGGTGGGATTGTTGTAAGGGTAGTGAGTGAGATAGAGTGTTGAAATGCTCAAGAATGTGCAAGAAAACAGAGACTCGCAGCTAGATCTTACGGGTGACTCGCGGCTGCAAGCCGCCAGAAGCAGCACACGTGCCAAGCATGCCAGAAGTTGAAGCGTCATGCTAGCTGGAGCACTACAAGACAAAATAGGACAACTGGCCATTCTGTTATCTTGCGATTGAATCTCACGACTCAATCAAACCGCGAGGCCAAGCCGTTAGATAGCCCTGTTTTGAAAAACCTGACTCTTCACATTCCATTCTCACCCCAGTATAAATACCTCTTATACCCACAAAAGAAAGAGAGATTCCAGAGAGAATTTTGAGAGAGAAACCCTAGTGTTATACAAGATAGATTCATCCACAATCTTCACATAAGAAACTCTTCAAATTCCTTAACTCTCTTCCTCTCCATTGTTAAACCCTTAAGAGATCTTTTTACCAAAACCTTTTCTCACCATATCCATTACTATGAAAGGGCTGTTTGGTGCTCTGGGAAGCAGTTAGGAAGGAACCAATCTACATTGATTGATGCTATGGTCAAGTAGCAGAATCCTGGAAGCTAGAAAAGAAATAGGTTCGGCGCAACCTCGTTGGAGCAAGAAGCTTGGAGGGCTTAGGTACATTGGGTAGATTAGGCTTAGAGGGTCTATTACTGTTCATGTATCCTAACTACATTTTCTAGTGGATTACTTACCACTTGGAGGGCGGCGAAGAGGTTTTACGCCGAGGGCTTCGGTTTCCTCTTCGATAACACATCGTGTGTCGTCCTTGTGTTTGCATCTTCCTTCCCTTTTATCATTGCCTTTTATTATCTGTTGTGGTTGTGATTTTAATTGGCTTAGATTGTTTACCAATTCTGTTCATAGCTTTTGTTCATTTTCCGCACACTAGTTGTTTGTCATAAAGCTTGAATTGGTTATTTTGTAATTGAGGGTCTAAACGTTCAAGGGTGTTTTATACACTATTTGAACTTTCATAAACTATCAATGAGTAACAGTAAATAAATGGCCTCTCCATGAGTAAACATGGTAGAGGGAGGGGAGGCACATGCAGCTCATTTTATTATGATTAAGACTACATATACGTACCAGGTCTTCACTCAAATGGAGCCGTTGAACAAAAGTAAAATCTTCAATATTCGCAAAATCTACAGCCAGTCCATGAAGGACCACATAATTTATCAATGGAAGATACATTAGTTCTTACACCATATTATATGACATTTGATTATATTCCTTCCACCCATGTTCTTGTTTCATTATGCCATTTCTAAAGACAAGATTTGTCTCTCACTAAAATAACTTAAAACACAAAACAAAATCACAACAGTCCAAAGTAGAATTTTAATTAACACAAAAATTAATCAAAACCTAAAGTATGGATGCAATAAAATTAAAATAAAATAACAAAAAATGAAAAACAAATTGAGAGAGAGAGAGAGAGAGAGAGAGAGAGGTAACCATTTTGTGTGAGAAAACTATGTATAGAATGGAAGAGAAAATGTCAAATTTATAGTAAAATGATGAAAATAAGAAGAGTCAAAATAAAGGAAGATAAAATGATAGAAAAAGAGTGATATTAAGGTAGAAATTAGTGGGGAGATGAAAAGGTAAAAGGGAGGGAGAAATGTTGGAAAATTAATAATAAAAATAATGGTTAAAAGATATTTTAATTTTTAAATAATGAAGTTTTTAAAACTAAAAAAAGAAAAAGAAAAAGGAAAGAGTGTTTTTTTCTTTCTTAGGAATGAATAGATTTTGTTAGGGGTGAGTTAGTTATGGTAAAACATGACTTTTGGGTTACTTAAAAAAGATCTAAGGGAAAAAAGAAAAGGAAGAAAAAAATTGATGGAGCATTTAAGTTTATAGTGGATATTAATTATAATGGTGAACTTATAGTGCATATTGTTGACACATGCTGAAAAAATTGAAGAATTTACAACGGATAAAGGATGTGAGGATGTTGTAATCTATCAATGACTATCAAAATTCCATATAATAGTAGTATTTGAAGAGTTTGGATTAATGGAGAGACACATGATAGAGTTGAAGATAGAGTAACACCTTAATTTAAGGAAATGCTCAATAAATGTGAACTGGTAAATCTAAAAAAAATAAATAAATAAATGATGACATGACGCTGATGTGGCTTAACTGGAGCGTAGTAACAATAAATACTATGTTTCAGCTTTTAGTAATATATAGATATAAATATAGATGCTTGAGGAACTAGGAGGAAAGAACCAACCTCTAGAAGAGGCTTGACAATTGAAACAAAGCCATACATGATCTTCTGTATGTAAGCATGGGTGGAGCAATGTATAGTTCGGGGGTTCATCAAATAAACCCCCTAAGCTAGCAATTATTATTTTTTATTTTTTTATATATATAATATATTTTGTTTTTTTTATTTGACCAAATAAAAATTTGAACACTCTGATTCTAAATTTTTTAAAAATCCACTTGAAATAAGTTTAATTATGATCATCTTAACAATATTTTAATCTTTTTATATACAAAAAAAAGCCAAACAATAATCCAATTTTATCTAAAATTTGGGAGAAATAGTAAGTCCAACAACAAAGTAAAAACATTTTTCATCTAAAATCTTTTTAAAATGCCCATTTAGGTCTTAATAAACTTGAAATAAACTAATGAAAAATTCATAGTTTACATTGTACTATCATTGTAATATTTACATTGTTTCTAAACAAATGTGTACAATATTGTATAGTTTTTGCAAATGTATATAATATAATTATCTATAATATAAATCTTACATTGAGTACAATGTAAACATATAATCATCATAAACTAATAAATAAAAGTATTTTAAGCAGTAATAATTAAAATTCACTTAACAACAATAATTAACATGTTCATTATACTAAGAAAAAATATGTCAAATGAACTTATAGTTCATTTTTTATTCTATTACTAGTATGTACTATAATCAAATTTGTAATAAGGAAACCATGTAAACCGTAAGATTCATATTTTACCTAAGATGTATCTTTTTATTGACCTCCCTATAAAAAATCATAGAGCTGTATGTAAGAGGATTATCCCTTACAAACAAAGGAATATGTCTGGCTTCATATCTGGTATATCCCTCTATCAAGCCTCTGCTTCTTTTTTTTTTTTTAATTATTTTTACGAAATTTGCTGAACGAAAGCTATCAAATAGTAGTGGGTTATATATCAACTTGAATTTCTAAAAATTTTATTGATTTTGAACTTCTTATTTAGAAATTTAATTTGCTAAATTAGAGCACATGTACAATTTGAACAGAATTTTTGCATTTTGAAAATTCAAGATTTTTCAATTGAAAATGAAATAACCAAAATTTGGGTAAAATTTTAACTGAAATTATGCATTTTGAAAATTTGATGTTTTTAGGTGGGTAGTTCAAAAACCAAATTCAGCATAATTTTGATAAAATTTCCACGTTTTAAAAGAAATTTGAAATTTTAATATTTTGGGTGGAAAATAATCATAAAAAAAAAACCCCTAACTTATCGCTACTTTGATAGATTTCGACATTGGTTAATATGATCATGAAGGATGTATGCATGCATATGTTATATAGGGTAATGCTATAGGGCATGCATATTTTAATATTTTGGGTGGAAAATAATCATAAAAAAAAAAAAAAAAACCCCTAACTTATCGCTACTTTGATAGATTTCGACATTGGTTAATATGATCATGAAGGATGTATGCATGCATATGTTATATAGGGTAATGCTAGGACCATATAAAATGACACAACTTGTGCCACAGCTCATCTACGTGATGAGTTGTGAGTGATAGAAATATGTCCTCACATAAACCCATCATCACATCTTTACCGCTCACAACTCACCACGTGAACGAATTGTATGTGCGTAGAGATAGCATAAATTATAGGTAATAGCGAAAGTTATGGCTCCTAGAAATTTGTCTATCTTAAACTTTTCTAGTTTGTCGTAGTGAAATTACATGTGTTTGCATAGTGGTCTTCTCAATCTCAGAAGTGGTCAAACCATATGTCTTTGCAAAGCTTAGGACAGAACATATGCTTTGGTTCGGGTAGTCTTTAACTCACACAACCTTTCCAACAATATATTGCTTGTGCGATTCAAAGATTGTTTGGCTTTGTTTCGATCAAACCCTCAATGAGGTTTGAGTTTTGGTGTTGGAGAGTTTTCTCGTTTGTGTGATATCTTTCTCATTTTAGGTCAAATTTAGCAGATCCTCCAATTCTTTAGAAGGTAGGTAATTGACATGTCTTCACCTTGGTGCAAAAATCTTTGTGATCAAACAGTTTAAACTTTTTTTAGCCTAACCTTACATTTTTCTTAAAAACTCTCATGTTTGAGGTATTTTGAATAAATTTATCAAAGTGAAGGTGTTTGATTGGGTTTCTTGGCCTTGATATTATGTGTAATTATGCTTGTTGATGCAAGTACGTCATCATTTTGATCAATGAATAAGTAGAAATTATCTTACTCGCTGATTTTGTAAGTAAGCTTGGGATGTAGCACATAATCAAGAAAGGACTTTGCTGATTGGAATGCCACATGTGGGCGGAAAAAGGATTTCTTAAATGAAACACGTTTTTTGTTATCTAACTTAACATGTACTTGAGCTTCAGTAAACCTTAAATAACCCCAATTTTAATTAAATATGCATTTTTATTATTATTATAAATATATAGTTGCTTTGCCAATGCCACATGGATTAATAGAAAAATGAAAAAGGAGGTGCTTAAAAATATGCCAACATTTTCTATATTCCAAATCCTCCAAAAAGGAGTTACATAAGCAGTCGTTTTATTTTAATCTAGTTATGATTGCAATGAGATAAACAGAGCCATATATCCAGTTCTTCATAGCACTTACAATTACTTTTTCTAATTGAAAATTTAGAATTCTTTCTGAAGATATTTAACCACTTTCTTGTCGAGTTGGAAGGCTTTGGTCAAAACGTCAGGATTAATGGGAGGATTGGATCCAAAAATAGCATTTGCTATTGTGATTGCGCCTGCATTTTGGCTGCTTAAACCAGAAATGGCAATTGCATTGGTCTTTCCCACATTGACTTGAAAGTGAATGAGACCAACGGGAAAGACAAAGACATCCCCTTTGTTTAGGGTTTTGGTGAAGAGGCGATTATCAGTGTTGGATGTTACAAAACCAACGAAGAGAGTACCCTCCAAGACTACCAGGATTTCAGTGCCGCGAGGGTGAGTGTGGGGAGGATTTTGTCCATATGGTGCAAAGTCGATTCGAGCAAGGGATATGCCAAGAGTATTGAGGCCTGGAAATGTGTCCACGTTCACATTAGTGACGTTGGACCCAACTTTATTATATGTGTTCCCAGGAATGTTCAATCCACTAAAGTAGAAATCATCAGCTGTGACAAGCTTTGGATCCTTGCAGAACTTTCCATTAACAAATACTGCATAAAGGAATATTTGTTATGGACACATTAAAAAGAATGCTTGAAACTTCAATGCAGAAAATAATTAGGCCAAGTAGCTAATATTATTTCTTCCATATTTATATTCTAGTTAGTGCAGATTTTTTACATGACAAAAATAATGCAGAAACTTGAAAAAAGAAAAAAGAAGAGTTTGTACCAGCTGACTTGTCGGAGTAGTCCTTAAGTGCAACACAGAAGTCCTGCAGGGGAGCGGGGTCAGAGGCAGAGGCAAGAGAGAATGCCAAGGCGAAGAGGGCAACAGTTAGAAGGTAAGCTTTCCTCATATTTCAGGCTTACTCGATCTTCTGTTCTATATATTTTTGCTTCGGGATTCGAGTGAGGGATGAAAAATGTTGAATGGAAAGCATGTCTATTTATAGATTAGACGCATTGAATAGGTCTGATTTTCCATATGTGAATGATGCATTAAGTCTTCGACTATTACCAATTTTCTTTCTGATGTACAAATTAGAGTATTCTTTAACCACCATCACGCGTCTTAAATGTTCACCAAATTAGACCTGTTCAATGAGATAACGTTACGCTTATATGTGTACTAAACCTGTACTCTGTCCACAAAAGATAAAGCTCTCAACTTACTGAACACACCATTTCAACGTATATTCAACTTGGATGTATCTTTATTTCAATGGGTTGTTAATTACTTAATGTTTTGGTGGAAAATTTCTGTGTGACTTCGGCTTACTTCAATGAAATTTCTTGAGAACTGCCATTGTAGAACCCATAATTAGATGGATTCAAAGCTTCTAGTGTATTACGTAACTGCAATAATGAAAGTCCAATTGAAGATCAAGTGGTAAAGTCTTTGCCAATGAAAGGCACCATAACCTTTCAAATGTACTTAAATTTCTACATTCAATTATATTTCTTAGTCTAATTCATGTTAGGAATTTAACCTAATTCATGAAACTATGAGAAACGAAAAAACAAAGAAAATATATATATATATATATATATATGCACCAAGAACAATTACATAGCACAAAGATTTAGGTAGTTCAACACTATGTGCCTACGTCCATGGAGTTGCCGTGATTTTTACTATATCAAGGAGCAAAATACAATTTTCAATACAGCAAACTCTAATGTGAGGCAACAAATAAATACCCCAAGCAATAGGACCAAAGTGGGCTTAGACCTATTAGCCCAAGCTTCTACTCTATGGACCAAGAACAATCACATGACACAAAGATTTATGTAGTTCAACAATATGTGCCTATGTCCATGGAGTTGCTGTGATTTTTACTATATCGGGGAGAAAAATACAATTTTCAATACAGCAAACTCTAGTACAAGGCAACAAATAAACACCCCAAGCAATAGGACCAAGTGGACTTAGATCTATTAGCCCAAGCCTCTACTCTATGGACTAAGCCGCACAAAAAATCTCATTTATATTTGCCATGATTCAATCTCAAGGAAAATTATTTATTAAAAACCCAGTTCTCACTAGCAATATAAAAAAAGCTCAGTTCTCACTAGCAACATCAAAAAGCCCAGTTCTCACTAGCAATATATAAAAATGCCCAATTCTCACTAGCAAAATCAAGAAAGCTCGGTTCTCACTGGTAATATCAAGAAAACCCAGTTCTCACTGGCAACATAAAAAAGCCCAGTTCTCACTAGCTATATGAAAATCCCAATTTACGTTGACACTATTTTATCAAAAGCCCAAAATTATTAACACTTGGCAAAAATACTATGTCATAATTATTTTACTTAAAAGTCCAATGATGTTGAATGTTCAAATAGTGTGTAAAACACATATAAACGTTTAGACCCTCAATTTACTAATTACCAACACAAGCTTATAATCAAACAATGTATGTGCGGAATATGAAAATAAGCTAAAACAGAATTTGTAAAACAATCTAAACTGAAATTAATCACAACCACAACAGTAATTAAAAGGCAAAGATTAAGGGAAGAGAGATGCAAACACAAAGACAATACAGTGATGTGTTATCGAAGAGGAAACCGAAATCCTCGGCGAAAATTCTCTCCGCCACTCTCCAAGCGGTCAATAATCCACTAGAGAATAAAGTTGGGATACATGAATAGCAGAAGACCCTCCAAGCCTAATCTACTCAGTGCACCTAAGCCCTCCAAGCTTCTTACTCGAACAGGGTTACACCAAACCTTGTCTTCTCTAGCTTACCGAATCCCGCAATCGCCCATTGCATCAACCAAAATGAATTGGTTCCTTCCTAACTACTTCCCAAGTACCAAAATACCTTCTCAGAGATATGGGTATGGTAAGATAAAGATTTGGCTAATATACCTCTCAAGGATGTATTAATGAAGAGGGTGAGAATAGAGAAACTTGGAGAATCAAAGGATGAAGATTATGGATGAGTCAATCTTGTTTTTCTTTAGGGTTTCTCTCTCAAAATTCTCTCTGGAAGCTCTCTACATTTCGTGGGTATAAGGATATTTATAGAAGGGTGAGTGCGGAATGCGAACAAGGCATTCTGGTGACTTGAGCTTGCGACTGGAACGAGTCGCGAGCTAACTGTCTTGCCAGTCTGGAAGTTTTGTTTTGTAGCGCTCCAGCTAGCGTGACCCTTCAGCTCCCTTGCATGCTTCACACGTGTGCCACCTTTGGCGACTCTCTAGTCGCGAGCTAGTCGCAAGATCCAGTTGCGAGGTTCTTCTTGAGTGCACACTCTTAAGCTTTTCATTACACTCTCTCACACACTACCTTTACATGATTTCCACCTAAATATAGGGTTTTTAAATGCTAAATTACAAGCAAATTTGGCACGGAATAATGCCAACAAAATGATTGAATAAATTCAACCTTACAGATGTAATGATGGCTGAAAGTACAATAGACCCCCCCTGACCAAGAAATACAAGGACTTCCAGAAGTGAACACTTTCGTAAATCTATTTAATAATTGACTGTTGGACTAAGTTTAATTTCACCGTACTGCTGGAGAATTTATTTTTCTTATATTATCAAAACAGGACCACTAATGAACTAATTAACTATTGAAAAAGTATTTTTATTGGGCTTTGCTGCTGTTTTATCGAGGTGCAATCTTTATTTCTTGCTTGGATAGGCTTATCACCACACTGAAAGCCTTTGGGCATCATTTCAAGAGCCCATCATTGAGTTTTGGCTTGGCTTCCCCATATTTTATTCGAAGGCATCAATTTTCCCCCTCAACATTATGTTATTTATTGTTTGACTAAGGTTTACTACACATTTAGTTTCCTCAATTTTTCACATTTTTTAAATTGTGTGGAAAGGAAAAAAAGAAATCAGTATATGTTTTGGGGAGAAAAAAATTTGTAATAGTTGGTTCTTATATATGAGTTTAGTGATTATCAAAATATAAATTATTATAACTTTGTTCAATAGTGTAAGCTCGGGTTTGTGTGAAAACACAAGAGCTTATTTAGATCACAAATTTAAAATTACGACTATATTACTTTTACTCTTACTTAATCAAAGTGCGGAAACAAGAGTAAATGTGACAATGAACCGATGCTACTCTAGTGCATAAACATGAACAACAAACAATAGAAGTAAAGCACAAGAGTAAGGGAAGAGAGAATGCAAACACAAGATAACATGCCGATGTGTTATCAAAGAGGAAATCGAAGAACTCCGCGAAAAATCTCTTTGCCACCCTCTAAGAGGTAAATCGATCCACTAGAGAATAAATTTGGATATACGAATAACAAAAAACCCTCCAATCCTAGTCTATCTTGTAAGGTTGAATTTAATCAACCATCTTATTGGCTTTATTCCGTGCCAAATTTGCTTGTATTTCAACAATTAGTAACTCTGTATTTAGGTGGGATTGTTGTAAGGGTAGTGAGTGAGATAGAGTGTTGAAATGCTCAAGAGTGTGCAAGAAAACAGAGACTCGCGGCTGGATCTTGCGAGTGACTCGCAGCTGCAAGCCGCCAGAAGATGCACACGTGCCAGGCATGCTAGAAGTTGAAGCGTCATGCTAGCTAGAGCACTATAGGACAAAATAGGACAACTGGCCGTTCTGTTATCTCGCGGCTGGATCTCGCAACTCAGTCAAGCTGCGAAGCCAAGCCGCGAGCCAGCCCTGTTTTGAAAAACCTAACTCTTCAAATACCCTTTATACCCACGAAAAAAAGAGAGCTTCCAGAGAGAATTTTGAGAGAGAAACCCTAGAGTGAAACAAGATTGATTCATCCACAATCTTCACATAAGAGACTCTTCAAATTCTTCAACTCTCTTCCTCTCCATTGTTAAACTCTTGAGAGGTCTTTTACCAAAACCTTTTCTCACCATATCCATTACTGTAAGATGGCTGTTTAGTGTTCTGGGAAGCAGTTAGGAAGTAACCAATATACATTGGTTGATGCTATGGTCAAGTAGCGAAATCCGGAAGCTAGAAAAGAAATAGGTTCGGGGCAATCTCGTTGGAGCAAGAAGCTTGGAGGGCTTAGGTACACTGGGTAGATTAGGCTTGGAGGGTCTATTGCTGTTCATGTATCCCAACTACATTTTCTAGTGGATTACTTACCGCTTGGAGGGCGGTGGAGAGGTTTTACGCCAAGGGCTTCGGTTTCGTCTTTGATAACACATCGTTGTGTTGTCCTTGTATTTACATATTTCTTCCCTTAATCTTTACATTTTATTTTCTGCTGTGGATGTGATTTTAATTGGCTTAGATTGTTTACCAATTCTGTTTTTAGCTTGTGTTCATTTTCCGCACACTTGTTGTTTGTCATAAAACTTGAATTGGTTATTTTATAATTGGGGGTCTAAACGTTCAAGGGTGTTTCATACACTATTTGAACTTTCATATCCAATGTACTTGAACCCTCCAAGCTCCTGCTACCAACTGACTTAACGAAGCCTTGTCTTCCCTAGCTCTCCGGATCCCGCAATATGCCCGATTACACCCGCCAAGTCTCACTGGCTTCTTTTGGCAAATCTCCAAAGCTTCCCAAGCTCCAAAACACTCTCTACACTCTGAATAGGTGTGTGTTATGTTTGGGTACAAATCTTCTCTCAAGGTATGACAATGGGAGAGGGAAGGAGAAGAGGCTAGAATGATTTCTCACTAAGGATGAGTAGCTTTCTCTCTAAAAGATAGGTGTGTGTGTTGTAGAAAATCTATCTAGAGTTTTTCTCTTTGAATGACCTCCTTTCAATTTGTGGGTAATGAGGGTATATTTATAGTATGTGTGAAGGGTAAGAAAGTCACACTTAAAAATCCTCTAGGCAGAGAGTTTTGCAGGTATCTCGCAAGAAGGCCTTACCCGCGAGACACTCGCAAAAATGACAGCTTGGCATGACTTTTCAGCTTCCAGCATGTGCTTCTCACGTGGCTCTTTTGCGGGTTAGCTTTTCGCAAGCTTCTCGCGAAATCCACTTTATCTTCAATTAAGCTTGAGTCTTCACCAACTTAATACTAAACCCAATACAATAAAATCCCACAAAAATACAATAAAACAATTTTATGCAATTACAACACTTTTTGTCATGGAATAAGCCAATACTAATGTTTTGATAAATATCATAACTTAACAATCTCCCCCCTTTGGCTATTCCATGACAAAACACCCTATAATAGACTCTAGACTTAAACGTGAGTTTGGGAATAATGACAAAACTCACTCACATCTAAATCTAGAAGCTGTGATGAACTTGGAACATGTATACCTATAATCTAAAATACTTGCACAAAACACATTAGACCCTTAAGGTAAATCAAGTGATAAAAGGACAAATATAATGTAACAAGTAAACATACGATCAAGTAAACATGTTGTAAAACATATGAGCAACTTGATCAAATACAAAATAGTTATATGGAAATGACCACAATGATCATATAGCAAAGCAAATGATCATTCGAACATGTAACCAATAAAGCACAATAGCATAAGGATGTATGCATGTCCAACACATAAACACGATGCGATGAGAGCAACAAAGCATAGATGCTAAAAGTAACTCAAAGCACCATAAAGCAACGAGAAAACAAGCATAAAGTAAAACAAAACAAGGTTTTCTCATAAAAGAAATGTCTTCTCTCCTTTGGTATATGCATCTCCCCTATGACTTTCTCCCCCTACGAATGTGCACAAGGTAGAATTTATCCCCCTAAGAATGTGCATATGAGTCATATAGAAATGATGAAACACACCAGTATACTCTCTGGTATACTTTCCCCCTTTTTGTTACGAATAGACAAATGAAGCAAAAGGAAGGAAGGAAAGAATAGAAGATATGAACAAGGGTAAAAGATGATGCATGAGGGGTGCAAGATGAATGAGAAAATGAGGCTCAAACAAAAGACAAAAATATAAATAAATAAAATAAAATACTACAAAGTATAAAGTAAACATGACATGCTAAGGAAGATGGAACAAAGTGTAGACCAAGACATGGCATAGACACAAGAACATGTTAAATGTGCTAAAAGGTCTAAAAAGACTTAACTAGCAAGAGTGAATGCAAAACATGTCAAATGTTAAAGTGTGTGCAGCAAAGATGCATCTAGTGTGCATGTGAGATGCATGGCCAATGCATGAGCAAGCACTCACGAGACAAAGTGTGTAAAACACACAACTAATGATCAAAACATGATAAAATAAACATGCATAATCATGGTAATCCCCAAAAATTGGTACTCATCGGAGTCCAAAACAACAAGAAAATGTTATTTGAGCATTTTATCAAACACTTAGAGTGCACACACTACACATGTATGTTAAACAATGCATGAATATATGGAAATCTTACCTAAATACATGTTAATTTTGCCACAAGGGGACAACATCCAAAGCAAATTATCATTTAAAACAAAACTCAATCCAAAAGATTGACAAAAATTAAGTTTTCCAATCCTCATTTGAGAAAATCCCAACTATGAACATAAAACCCCCAAAAACATAATCTAAGAATCAAAATTGATGAAAAGAGTTAAAGATTACCTTAGAGATGTTTATGGAGTGTAAAACACTTGAAATTAGTTGGATTTTGATGTTGAAGCATTAAAATAGGGGTTTGGGAAAAGATAAGAGACGTTTAAAACAAATGTCCCACGAAATGCCCTTTAAAAGCTAATCTAGAAATTTTTGTTGGTAATTTCGCTGGTCAGCTTCCCGTGAAATTTCGCTAATATTTCGCTGGTAAGCCTTACTCGCGAAACAATCGGGAAACTCTCTGGCCAAAGTTCAAAAACTTAAGAATTGGACCATTTAACTCCCAGCTGAGCTTACTTATGAAATGAGTCACAAAAACACCCAGAACACATGTTTTTCACACAAAAACAACTTGAAAAACTTTGAAAAACATGGGTGATACAAATCATTTCCAAAAGCAAAACAAAAAGAACAAAAATCTTTTTGGTTTGATCCACATATGGTTGAGCACACACACATCACATTTGAACATGTACAAACACACAAATGAAATAAGTATTCATTGAACATTAAACTTGTGTGTTGTGTGTGTGTGTATCAAATGTGGAATAGTCCTTAGTCTAGAGTGAAGTTTCAATGATCAATTCAAACAAGTCATACACAATTGGTACTAAGTCAAGTGGTCTATCTCAATTATAGAAATGAAAATATATATGACCTCCCACAAGAAAATGATTACATATTTTTGAAACTTTTCAATTGGCTTCTTTACAATTCATAACATTTGATCATTTTTGAACAATACATCTCATTTTGAGATCAGTGCCTAAAATTTTTGATATTTCAATATTGAGAATAAGCTTTTGGCTTTTTGGGTACCATACATTTCAAAACAAGTCGCTTTCCCTTTTTCCTAGTCAAATACTAGTATGTGTGAATGCTTTTGCAGCTCATTTTCTTTTTTTCGAGATTTGACATTTGTTGAGCTATAAGGCAGAAACATAAAAAGTGTGGGAAGATATATAGGCACAAGTCTATGCATGTATCAAAACCATCAAGATTATTGACCAATCATTCATGACAAGCTTGAAGATTGATTTACAACAATCACACATAGATTTTAAGATTTTTCCCACAAAGATAGATGTGCATACATAATAAGCTAAGTTCGTAAATGCACTACGCTATTAGTACAAATGTACTAGGCCAAACTCATATGTGATATGTGCTCAAATATATATGATAAAACTTTTTGAATTTTTCACTTTTTATGTGTTTTTGGATTTTTACTCACACAAAAACAAAAGCATAAAAGTAAGATCAACAACAAAAACAAAACAATGCATATAAAGAGATGCATGATGCACAAATGCATGACAATGAAGCATCTAATGCATGAAGAGTCCTACAAAGATCGAAAGAATTAGATCAAGGACCAAAAAAGCATAAGCACAACCATAGGAACCCTTCCTCATCCAAACGGAATGATTGTTTGGAATAGGTGTCTCATGAGAAGTGAGATGAGGGTTGGAAGAATAAGAACCGGAGATGCACATAGACAAGGAGGTAAGAACATCAAAAACTTTCTTCAACAACTTACCATTTTCCCCCAAATCCGATTTAGCTTGTAAAGCACAACTTCCAAAAAGCTCAAGTTTCTCTTTTCTTTTGATTCTTTTAAGAGATTGAAACTTAGAGCAAAGATGTCTAAAATGACTAAAGGCACCACAATGGTGACAAACAACGAGTTTAGGTCCACTAGGCTTTTTAGGGAGGGATCTAGCACCATGGTTTTGTTCTTTCTTCAACATAGGCCATTGAGGTCTTATGTGACCGATTACACCGCAATGGTGGCAATTAGGAACAAACTTAGATCCACTCAATTCCCTAGGATGGGACCTAAACAGAGGCTTAGGCTTAAGAGCCTTTCTCTCCGCTTTTTGATTTCTTTTGTGTGAAGGAATGTACATCGATTTGTCCTTTGAGGTAGAATGCACAATAGGCACAAAATCGGGCACCACAACATGATTGCAACAAATATTTTCATCCTTTTTAGGAATAGGTTCAGCAATCAAACACTTGGCATGCATCTTAGGAGATTCATTTTCACATTTTAGCTCATTAACAAGTTTGTTAGACAAAACAAGTTTAGCATCCAAGTCCATATTTAACCATTCAAACTCTTTCAGCTTTTCAAGAGAATTTTTAGCAAGCTTCTTATACTTTTCAACCAATTTATTGGATTCATTGAGCTTAGCAATCAAATCATCCTTTTTACAACGAAACTTGCTCAAATTCTTATGAAACTTCTTAGCTCCTTTCTTCAAGAGTTTGATGTTAGGAAGATCAACAACACCCAAAGATTCATGTAACATGGCATCACAATCATGAGGATAAACACTCATAAAGACAATTTCACAAACACATGACATGTTACACTTACAAACATCCATAGAAGCACACAGAACACTATCCATGGCAAAACACATAAGGGGTCAAGGATCACACTTAGGTAATGAAACCAAAATAAGTGTACCCGCTCTGATACCAATTGAAAGCTCGGATTTGTGTGAAAATACAAGAGCAACCCCAAATTGAGATTGCTTTTAGCGCAATGAACTAGTGCATAAACATTAATAAAAGTAAAGCACAAGAGTAAGGAAAGAGAGAATGCAAACACAAGAGTGTTATCGATTGAAAAACCTTTGCCGCCCTCCAAGTGGGATCCACTGGAGAATAAATGTGCGCAATGAACTAATACTACTCTAGTGCATAAACATGAACAACAAATAATAAAAGTAAAGCACAAGAGTAAGGAAAGAGAGAATGCAAACACAAGATAACACACCAATGTGTTATCGAAGAGGAAACCGAAGAACTCTGAAAAACCTCTCTGCCGCCCTCCAAGTGGAAAATCGATCCACTGGAGAATAAAGTTGGATACATGAATAACAAAAAACCTTCCAAGCCTAGTTTACCCAATGTACTTGAGCCCTCCAAGCTCTTGCTACCAATTGACTCAACGAAACCTTGTCTTCTCTAGCTCCCTGGATCCCGCAATACGCTCGATTGCATCCGCCAAGCCTCACCGGCTTCTTTTGGCAAATCTCTAAAGCTTCCCAAGCTCCAAAACACTCTCTACACTCTGAATAGGTGTGGGTTGTGTCTGGGTACAAATCTCCTCTCAAGGTATGACAATGGGAGAGGGAAGGAGAAAAGGCTAGAATGATTTCTCACTAAGGATGAGTAGCTCTCTCTCTAAAAGATGGGTTTGTGTGTTGTAGAAAACCTATCTAGGGTTTTTCTCTCTGAATGACCTCCTTACAATTTGTGGGTAATGAGGGTATATTTATAGTATGTGTGAAGGGTAAGAAAGTCACACTTAAAAATCTTCCTAGTAGAGAGTTTCGCGAGTATCTCATGAGAAGGCCTTACCCATGAGACCCTTGCAAAAACGATAGCCTGGCATGACTCTTCAGCTTCCAGCATGTGCTTCTCACATAGCTCTTTCACGGGTTAGCTTCTTGCGAGCTTCTCGCGAAATCCACTTGGTCTTCAATTAAACTTGAGTCTTCACCAAATTAATATTAAACCCAATACAATTAAATCCCACAAAAATACAAGGAAACAAATTTATGCAATTACAACACTTTTTGTCATGGAATAAGCCAATACTAATGTTATGATAAAAATCATAACTTAACAAATAGTTTTTATGTGATAAAATGGAAACAAATTTTGTATAAAATGCTCATTAACTTCTCCAAAAATAAAAAAATAATGTTAGTTTTCATGTGAAATAATCAAGATTCATTCTCATTTTCTAATAAAAATTATTTATTTTCCTTTCTTTTTTTTTTTTTTTTTTGTGTTTTGAAGCATATCTCAATATATTATAACATTTTTTAATTTTTTTTGTGTTTTGAAGCATATCTCAATATATTATAACATATTACATAATATCTTGCCATATATAATAATTGAAGGTAAAATGCAATATGTTTTCTTGCCAAAAAAAAAATTAAAAAAAAAAAACTTCCTTATTGAATATATATTATATATTAGAATGTGATCACATTATTTTGAGATGGATTTGGGACTATCACTTAAAGTCTCAACTACTGTTCTCATTTTTTTTCTTAACAAAAAAATATATATATTATTTGAAATTTTCCTACGCATTGTTTGGGTTTGCGACTAGTGTATTCATAAAATCTAAAGCATTTTGACCTCAAAAAAATAAAAATAAAAACTCTAATGCATTTTGTAGGTGACTACTTGAAAAATTAAATCTTTTGGTTTATAATGGATAAGTGTTTCCTTTAAGGAATTGTGGATAATGCTTAATTTTATCTTAAAACATCATTAAGACTTACGTAATTTTTCTCATCAATGATACATGTATTATCCATAGCTAGCCGCAAATCTGAGCGTTGTGTGTGATAATTGTTTAGGTAAAATATTATTTTGGTCCCTAAACTTTGTAAAGAGTTTTTTTTTTTTTTTTATTAATTAGTTTTATCATTTTTTTTAATGATCTCATCTATAAGGTTTCTTACCATTATCATATACTTTTTGGTTGATGAATTGCATTATTAAATGAGAGGTAGAACTGTTCATTAGATTTTTCAATTTTATTTCTTATGTAATTTCTATTATTATTGGAGAACATCTCATTTTAGTTATGATAGGAAATATAATTTTCCTTGGTTAGAGTTTGATTAGTTTTAAGTTTAAATTTTGTATTATTATATTTAATTATGTATTATTGATTTAATTAAGTGAATCTAATGGTTGATTTTATTGCACGGTAAAGTTTTTAATGTCCTCTATTCGATTTCTGTTGTTAGTTGTTAGAATCATTAGGTCTTCAAATCGTTCATTTGAAAAAATTGAAACTCTTCTTATTGGATGATCATGCATACTTCCCAGAAATCGAATTGATGTTTGATTTCACTTCTTTTTTTCTTCCTTCATTTATTCTTTATTACTTTGTATGTTCCCTTGCTTGCTATAATTTTTATGGTTATCAATAAGAAATAGATATCATAGATGTCTTAAATAGTTATAGATGTAGTTATGTTAGTGGTATGTTAAGGGTTTTTTTTTTTTTTTTTTTTGAATTTTGAAGGAAATATAAAAGGAATTTCTCTAGTTTGGTCTCCATCAATTAAGGCACTCATAATATCTTAACTGAAGTAATAATGAGCTTTAATTTTTTTTTTTTAATGTATGAAGTGGTTAGGTTAGTGGTATGTCAAAGTTTTTTATTAAAAAAAAAAAAAGAATTTCCAATGAAATGTAAAAGGTCTTTTTTTGAAAAATAAAATTGGTGACTTTTTGAAGAGTAGAAATATGATTTTTTTTTTTTAATTACCTTGTTCATAGATTTCATTATTTAGTTATAAACATTTAAATTAAAGTAGATGAATATATATATGCAAAATTAAATGTAAAGTTACAACTGCAAAAGATGATTATGTATAAATAATATTTTTTGTTTTTGATTATTCATGAATCATTATTTCATTGTTTTCATATAAATATCTAAATTAAATTTTTTTAATAGAAAAATATATATTAAAATAGATGAATATATGAAAGTAAAATTATATGAAAAGTTAAAACTATCCAAGATGAACATTTAACCACCGGTAGATGTGTGTTTTTTTAAGGCTAAAAGTATGTTTGATTGCTTTAGCTGGAACTATATAACTATGCAAATATTATTGTGAGTGGTTCCACCATTTGCAAATTATCAAGTTTGGTGGTCTTATAGAATAGGCATTTAATTTTGCAAAAAACTTTACCTGAACTCCTCTTTTGTGACAACTTTTTTTTTTTTTTTCAATTTTTTCTTCTTGCCGAAACAACTTAAGAATATTAAGATTTAAGTTACCACATGTGGTAGCTGTAAAACATGTTAGTGATATAAATAATATAAAGGTTTAAATATTTAAAAAGCATTTTTAGTAGATTGTAATATAAAACATTTTTTTCTTAATATTTTATGTAACTTTTTCTCATAAGATCAATATTGTTGACATCCTTTAAAGATGATAAATAAAATTTTTGAGAAGAAGAAGAAGAAGAAGAAGAGAATACGCTAACACATAATATAAAATTATTAAGTTTGCGTGATTTAAATTTGTAGCAAAAAAATTAAAATAACTCTGATAAAGGTTTTTATCTAAATGATATATAGTAGTCCAAATATTTTTAGTCTTGATTCAAAGAGTCCATTCTTAATAGTCTTTTAAGTCTACAAATTGGTCAATCTATATGTCCATACACATTCAACGAATGCTATCTAAATTATGAATTATATAGTCCTTTATCACACACACAAATATTTTGATTCCCCTAATGTATGGTAAAGGAAGGCATGTGTGTATCTAGCTTTTTCTTGATTTGTGCTACATAATTTAATGAAATGAAGGAAATGGATGAATTTTGTTGAATAAAATAAGATGCGAAGAAAAAAGAGTAAAAATATAATATATAGCAATGAACATCAAATTATCCAAGTCATGCTATGTAATATAAGAATATTATATTATTATATACTATATGCATAATGTAGTAGGATAATATATAACAATCAAAGATAATAAAAAAGATAACAACTTAAAACAAAAAACTAAATCACAACAACCCAAAGTAGAATTCTAATTAACACAAAAACTCATCAACCTAAAATACCAATGCGATAAAAAAAAAATTTAAAAAAAAAACAGATTGAGAGAGAGAGATGGATGTAACGTTTTTGTGTGACAAAACTATGCATAGAATGGAAGAGAAAATGTCAAATTTATAGTGAGATGATGAGAATAAGAAGAGTCAAAATAAAAGAAAATATAATGATGGAAAAATAGTGATATTAAGATAGAAAGTAGTGGGGAGATGAAAAAGTAAAAGGAATAGAGAGATATTGAAAAATTAATAATAAAAATAATGGTTTTTTTTTAGAGTGAATAAAAATAATGGTTAAAAGATAAGATATGCACTCTTAAGAATGTACGGCATACCTCAATTCAATGTTGGACCACGGACAATATCATTGGAATTTGTCTAGAGCTTAAAGGGATACTGTTTATAGTGGTAGCCTCATGAGAAAAAAATAAACTGTAAGGTTGAATTTAATTAACCATCTTGTTGGCTTTATTCCGTGCCAAATTTGCTTGTATTTTAGCATTTAGTAACACTGTATTTAGGTGGGATTGTTGTAAGGGTAGTGAGTGAGATAGAGTGTTGAAATGCTCAAGAGTGTGCAAGAAAACAGAGACTCGCGGCTAGATCTTACGGGTGACTCGCGGCTGCAAGCCGCCAGAAGCAGCACACGTGCCAAGCATGCCAGAAGTTGAAGCGTCATGCTAGCTGGAGCACTACAAGACAAAATAGGACAACTGGCCATTCTGTTATCTTGCGACTGAATCTCGCGACTCAGTCAAGCCGCGAGGCCAAGCCGCTAGACAACCCTGTTTTGAAAAACCTGACTCTTCACATTCCATTCTCACCCCAGTATAAATACCTCTTATACCCACAAAAGAAAGAGAGCTTCCAGAGAGAATTTTGAGAGAGAAACCCTAGTGTTATACAAGATAGATTCATCCATAATCTTCACATAAGAAACTCTTCAAATTCCTTAACTCTCTTCCTCTCCATTGTTAAACCCTTAAGAGGTCTTTTTACCAAAACCTTTTCTCACCATATCCATTACTGTGAAAGGGCTGTTTGGTGTTCTGGGAAGCAGTTAGGAAGGAACCAATCTACATTGGTTGATGCTATGGTCAAGTAACAGAATCCGGAAAGTTAGAAAAGAAATAGGTTCGGCGCAACCTCGTTGGAGCAAGAAGCTTGGAGGGCTTAGGTACATTGGGTAGATTAGGCTTAGAGGGTCTATTGCTGTTCATGTATCCCAACTACATTTTCTAGTGGATTACTTACCACTTGGAGGGCGGTGAAGAGGTTTTACGCCGAGAGCTTCGGTTTCCTTTTCGATAACACATCGTGTGTCGTCCTTGTGTTTGCATCTTCCTTCCCTTTTATCATTGCCTTTTATTATCTGTTGTGGTTGTGATTTTAATTGGCTTAGATTGTTTACCAATTCTGTTCGTAGCTTTTGTTCATTTTCCGCACACTAGTTGTTTGTCATAAAACTTGAATTGGTTATTTTGTAATTGAGGGTCTAAACGTTCAAGGGTGTTTTATACACTATTTGAACTTTCATAAACTATCAATGAGTAACAGTAAATAAATGGCCTCTCCATGAGTAAACATGGTAGAGGGAGGGGAGGCACATGCAGCTCATTTTATTATGATTAAGACTACATATACGTACCAGGTCTTCACTCAAATGGAGCCGTTGAACAAAAGTAAAATCTTCAATATTCGCAAAATCTACAGCCAGTCCATGAAGGACCACATAATTTATCAATGGAAGATACATTAGTTCTTACACCATATTATATGACATTTGATTATATTCCTTCCACCCATGTTCTTGTTTCATTATGCCATTTCTAAAGACAAGATTTGTCTCTCACTAAAATAACTTAAAACACAAAACTAAATCACAACAGTCCAAAGTAGAATTTTAATTAACACAAAAATTAATCAAAACCTAAAGTATGGATGCAATAAAATTAAAATAAAATAACAAAAAATGAAAAACAAATTGAGAGAGAGAGAGAGAGAGAGAGAGAGAGGTAACCATTTTGTGTGAGAAAACTATGTATAGAATGGAAGAGAAAATGTCAAATTTATAGTAAAATGATGAAAATAAGAAGAGTCAAAATAAAGGAAGATAAAATGATAGAAAAAGAGTGATATTAAGGTAGAAATTAGTGGGGAGATGAAAAGGTAAAAGGGAGGGAGAAATGTTGGAAAATTAATAATAAAAATAATGGTTAAAAGATATTTTAATTTTTAAATAATGAAGTTTTTAAAACTAAAAAAAGAAAAAGAAAAAGGAAAGAGTGTTTTTTTCTTTCTTAGGAATGAATAGATTTTGTTAGGGGTGAGTTAGTTATGGTAAAACATGACTTTTGGGTTACTTAAAAAATATCTAAGGGAAAAAAGAAAAGGAAGAAAAAAATTGATGGAGCATTTAAGTGTATAGTGGATATTAATTATAATGGTGAACTTATAGTGCATATTGTTGACACATGCTGAAAAAATTGAAGAATTTACAGCGGATAAAGGATGTGAGGATGTTGTAATCTATCAATGACTATCAAAATTCCATATAATAGTAGTATTTGAAGAGTTTGGATTAATGGAGAGACACATGATAGAGTTGAAGATAGAGTAACACCTTAATTTAAGGAAATGCTCAATAAATGTGAACTGGTAAATCTAAAAAATAAATAAATAAATGATGACATGACGCTGATGTGGCTTAACTGGAGCATAGTAACAATAAATACTATGCTTCAACTTTTAGTAATATATAGATATAGATATAGATGCTTGAGGAACTAGGAGGAAAGAACCAACCTCTAGAAGAGGCTTGACAATTGAAACAAAGCCATACATGATCTTCTGTATGTAAGCATGGGTGGAGCAATGTATAGTTCGGGGGTTCATCAAATAAACCCCCTAAGCTAGCAATTATTATTTTTTATTTTTTTATATATATAATATATTTTGTTTTTTTTATTTGACCCTCCTAAATAAAAATTTGAACACTCTGACTCTAAATTTTTTTAAAATCCACTTGAAATAAGTTTAATTATGATCATCTTAACAATATTTTAATCTTTTTATATACAAAAAAAAAGCCAAACAATAATCCAATTTTATCTAAAATTTGGGAGAAATAGTAAGTCCAACAACAAAGTAAAAACATTTTTCATCTAAAATCTTTTTAAAATGCCCATTTAGATCTTAATAAACTTGAAATAAACTAATGAAAAATTCATAGTTTACATTGTACTATCATTGTAATATTTACATTGCTTCTAAACAAATGTGTACAATATTGTATAGTTTTTGCAAATGTATATAATATAATTATCTATAATATAAATCTTACATTGAGTACAACGTAAACATATAATCATCATAAACTAATAAATAAAAGTATTTTAAGCAGTAATAATTAAAATTCACTTAACAACAATAATTAACATGTTCATTATACTAAGAAAAAATATGTCAAATGAACTTATAGTTCATTTTTTATTCTATTACTAGTATGTACTATAATCAAATTTGTAATAAGGAAACCATGTAAACCGTAAGATTCATATTTTACCTAAGATGTATCTTTTTACTGACCTCCCTATAAAAAATCATAGAGCTGTATGTAAGAGGATTATCCCTTACAAACAAAGGAATATGTCTGGCTTCATATCTGGTATATCCCTCTATCAAGCCTCTGCTTCTTTTCTTTTTTAATTATTTTTACGAAATTCGCTGAACGAAAGCTATCAAATAGTAGTGGGTTATATATCAACTTGAATTTCTAAAAATTTTATTGATTTTGAACTTCTTATTTAGAAATTTAATTTGCTAAATTAGAGCACATGTACAATTTGAACAGAATTTTTGCATTTTGAAAATTCAAGATTTTTCAATTGAAAATGAAATAACCAAAATTTGGGTAAAATTTTAACTGAAATTATGCATTTTGAAAATTTGATGTTTTTAGGTGGGTAGTTAAAAAACCAAATTCAGCATAATTTTGATAAAATTTCCACGTTTTAAAAGAAATTTGAAATTTTAATATTTTGGGTGGAAAATAATCATAAAAAAAAAAAAACCCCTAACTTATCGCTATATACTTTGATAGATTTTGACATTGGTTAATATGATCATGAAGGATGTATGCATGCATATGTTATATAGGGTAATGCTAGGACCATATAAAATGACACAACTTGTGCCACAGCTCATCTACGTGATGAGTTGTGAGTGATAGAAATATGTCCTCACATAAACCCATCATCACATCTTTACCGCTCACAACTCACCACGTGAACGAATTGTATGTGCGTAGAGATAGCATAAATTATAGGTAATAGCGAAAGTTATGGCTCCTAGAAATTTGTCTATCTTAAACTTTTCTAGTTTATCGTAGTAAAATTACATGTGTTTGCATAGTGGTCTTCTCAATCTCAGAAGTGGTCAAACCATATGTCTTTGCAAAGCTTAGGACGGAACATATGCTTTGGTTCGGGTAGTCTTTAACTCACACAACCTTTCCAACAATATATTGCTTGTGTGATTCAAAGATTGTTTGGCTTTGTTTCGATCAAACCCTCAATGAGGTTTGAGTTTCGGTGTTGGAGAGTTTTCTCGTTTGTGTGATATCTTTCTCATTTTAGGTCAAATTTAGCAGATCCTCCAATTCTTTAGAAGGTAGGTAATTGACATGTCTTCACCTTGGTGCAAAAATCTTTGTGATCAAACAGTTTAAATTTTTTTTAGCCTAACCTTACATTTTTCTTAAAAACTCTCATGTTTGAGGTATTTTGAATAAATTTATCAAAGTGAAGGTGTTTGATTGGGTTTCTTGGCCTTGATATTATGTGTAATTATGCTTGTTGATGCAAGTACGTCATCATTTTGATCAATGAATAAGTAGAAATTATCTTACTCGCTGATTTTGTAAGTAAGCTTGGGATGTAGCACATAATCAAGAAAGGACTTTGCTGATTGGAATGCCACATGTGGGCGGAAAAAGGATTTCTTAAATGAAACACGTTTTTTGTTATCTAACTTAACATGTACTTGAGCTTCAGTAAACCTTAAATAACCCCAATTTTAATTAAATATGCATTTTTTTTATTATTATAAATATATAGTTGCTTTGCCAATGCCACATGGATTAATAGAAAAATGAAAAAGGAGGTGCTTAAAAAAATGCCAACATTTTCTATATTCCAAATCCTCCAAAAAGGAGTTACATAAGCAATCGTTTTATTTTAATCTAGTTATGATTGCAATGAGATAAACAGAGCCATATATCCAGTGCTTCATAGCACTTACAATTACTTTCTCTAATTGAAAATTTAGAATTCTTTCTGAAGATATTTAACCACTTTCTTGTCGAGTTGGAAGGCTTTGGTCAAAACGTCAGGATTAATGGGAGGATTGGATCCAAAAACAGCATTTGCTATTGTGATTGCGCCTGCATTTTGGCTGCTTAAACCAGAAATGGCAATTGCATTGGTCTTTCCCACATTGACTTGAAAGTGAATGAGACCAACGGGAAAGACAAAGACATCCCCTTTGTTTAGGGTTTTGGTGAAGAGGCGATTATCAGTGTTGGATGTTACAAAACCAACGAAGAGAGTACCCTCCAAGACTACTAGGATTTCAGTGCCGCGAGGGTGAGTGTGGGGAGGATTTTGTCCATATGGTGCAAAGTCGATTCGAGCAAGGGATATGCCAAGAGTATTGAGGCCTGGAAATGTGTCCACGTTCACATTAGTGACGTTTGACCCAACTTTATTATATGTGTTCCCAGGAATGTTCAATCCACTAAAGTAGAAATCATCAGCTGTGACAAGCTTTGGATCCTTGCAGAACTTTCCATTAACAAATACTGCATAAAGGAATATTTGTTATGGACACATTAAAAAGAATGCTTAAAACTTCAATGCAGAAAATAATTAGGCCAAGTAGCTAATATTATTTCTTCCATATTTATATTCTAGTTAGTGCAGATTTTTTACATGACAAAAATAATGCAGAAACTTGAAAAAAGAAAAAAGAAGAGTTTGTACCAGCTGACTTGTCGGAGTAGTCCTTAAGTGCAACACAGAAGTCCTGCAGGGGAGCGGGGTCAGAGGCAGAGGCAAGAGAGAATGCCAAGGCGAAGAGGGCAACAGTTAGAAGGTAAGCTTTCCTCATATTTCAGGCTTACTCGATCTTCTGTTCTATATATTTTTGCTTCGGGATTCGAGTGAGGGATGAAAAATGTTGAATGGAAAGCATGTCTATTTATAGATTAGACGCATTGAATAGGTCTGATTTTCCATATGTGAATGATGCATTAAGTCTTCGACTATTACCAATTTTCTTTTTGATGTACAAATTAGAGTGTTCTTTAACCACCATCACGCGTCTTAAATGTTCACCAAATTAGACCTGTTCAATGAGATAACGTTACGCTTATATGTGTACTAAACCTGTACTCTGTCCACAAAAGATAAAGCTCTCAACTTACTGAACACACCATCTCAACGTATATTCAACTTGGATGTATCTTTATTTCAATGGGTTGTTAATTACTTAATGTTTTGGTGGAAAATTTCTGTGTGACTTCGGCTTACTTCAATGAAATTTCTTGAGAACTGCCATTGTAGAACCCATAATTAGATGGATTCAAAGCTTCTAGTGTATTACGTAACAGCAATAATGAAAGTCCAGTTGAAGATCAAGTGGTAAAGTCTATGCCAATGGACGGCACCATAACCTTTCAACTGTACAAAAATTTCTTCATTCAATTATATTTCTTAGTCTAATTCGTGTTAGGAATTTAACCTAATTCATGAAACTATGAGAAACAAAAAAAACAGAGAAAAAAAATATGCACCATGAACAATCACATGACACAAAGATTTATGTAGTTCAACAATATGTGCCTATGTCCATGGAGTTGCTATGATTTTTACTATATCGGGGAGAAAAATACAATTTTCAATACAGCAAACTCTAACATGAGGCAACAAATAAATACCCCAAGCAATAGGACCAAAGTGGGCTTAGACCTATTAGCCCAAGCCTCTACTCTGTGGACCAAGAACAATCACATGACGCCGTGATTTTTACCATATCAGGGAGAAAAATACAAATTTAAATATAGCAAACACTAATATGAGGCAACAAATAAATACCCCAAGCAATAGGACCAAAGTGGACTTAGACCTATTAGCCCAAGCCTCTACTCTATGGACTATGCCTCACAAAAAATCTCGTTTATAATTATCATGCTTCCAAGTCCGGTTGGGTCACAATCCAGATCGAACACATATTTTGAGCTCCACAAAACCAAATAGGCCTTTTGAATCAAAACGTTGTACGACACTTTGACCCGAAGTGGGAGTGTCAATTGGCAATCCTAAGGCCTAAATTGAAGTGAAAATCCACTTATTCTTAGAAACTCCTATTTTCTGAATTTTAGCTCCACTTTTCAATTCAAGCTCCCAAGAGGTAACACATGAGTTCAGAAACTCCAAGATAGAGGGATGTGAGAGAAATTTTAAAATCCACATCCCTCTATAAAATCAAGAGGAACCCATCAGAAAAAGGATGTAGCCTTAAGTTTTTAGAAATATATATATATATATATATATATATATATATATATATATATATTCTTGTAAAAGGAATTAGGTTATTACTGCGCGACATCACTATCAACAAAGAGCACAACCAGAGCCAAAGGTTGTACAACCTCCCCTCCCACCCTAACATACTACAAACTACTATAATTATCCCCTAAAACCCTAAACAAATAAATCACCAAATGCGCTAAACGTCTTCCAAATCAACTCTAAAAACTTCATTCGTTGAAGTTCCAGCACACTGGTCATTAATATCATCATCTCAACCACAAGATGATGAAGACTTGAAGCTCATTTCAAGAGCTCCTACCCACAAAGCCTGAAAGTGACCAATTGCACACTTCAAATCAACCACGAAGACAATGATAAGCATGCTATACCATTGCTCATTTTTCTCTAACTTCAAAAATTCCTTTCAACCACCTATTTTGTCGGAGATCATGTGTTATCCAACAATGATTTGCATGCTTGAGTAAAACCATCCTCGTACTCATGATCACGCATGTAACTTTTGAACTCTTCAGCAAATGAACTTGAACTTCCCTAAATATTGTTAAAAGGTTTGAGAACGTTTTGAAATTAAATGCAATTAACATAAATGATGATAAGATTCTAGTAACACTTTTGCATTTGCTTTAGCATCTTGGTTAATAAATATTGTAACTAGCATCTTTCCACACCTCACTTTTATTAAAGTTAGAAATAATTAGGAATCAGATTTAGCAGTTTCTTCACACAAAAATGCAACACCAAAGGCCATTATCTGTCTATGATGAGACACTCCAATTATAGGTGCCAAAGATGATATTTTTTATTGGTTCAATATATGGAACCAAAATAAACTACACCACCAAACAAATCATAATCCACGATTATTTTATTGTCCATCCGAAATATATTAGGGTCCGTTTGGTAACGTTATTCTAGTAACGTTGTTTGTATTTTTTGGAAGTACGTGTGAGTGAAAATGTGTGTGAAAATGCATGTAATATTGCTTAAAAACTAAAAACATGTGTTTAAACACATGTACCAAACAACCCCTTAGTTATTTGACTATCAATATCAAATTGTATTTAGTTGAAAAATGATACTGAAAGTTCAAATAGTGTATAAAACACCTTGAATGTTTAGACCCCTAATTTACAAATTACCAATTCAAGCTTATTATCAAATAATGTATGTGCGGAATATGAACATAAGCTAAAACTAAATTGATAAAACAATCTAAACCAAATAAAATCACAACCACAGTAGAAATTAAATAACAAAGATTAAGGGAAGAGAGATGCAAACACAAAGATAACACAACGATGTGTTATCGAAGAGGAGACCGAAGTTCTCAGCGTAAAACCTCTTTGCCGCCCTCCAAGCGGTCAATAATCCACTATAGAATGAAATTGGGATACATGAACAGTAGAAGACCCTCCAAGCCTAATCTACCCAGTGTACCTAAGCCCTCCAAGCTTCTTGCTCCAACGAGGTTACGCTGAACCTTTGTCTTCTTTAGCTTACTGGATTCCGCTATAGCCCATAGCATCAACCAATATCAATTGGTCCATTCCTAACCACTTCCCAAGCACCAAATAGCCTTCTCACAGATATGGGTATGGTGAGAAAAGGTTTTGGCTAATGTACCTCTCAAGGATGTAACAATGGAGAGGGTGAGAGTTGAGAAATTCGAAGAGTCACTATGTAAAGATTATGGATGAGTCAATCTTGTTCTTCTCTAGGGTCTCTCTCTCAAAATTCTCTCTGGAAACTCTCTACATTTCGTGGGTATAAGGTGTATTTATACTTGTGTGAGAATGGAATGCAAAGAGTCAGTTTTTCAAAATAGAGCTGGCTAGCGACTTGACTGAGTCACGAGTTCAAGCTGCGAGCTAACTGAATGGCCAGTCTGGACTTTTTGTCCTATAATGCTAAAACTGGCATGACGGTTCAGCTTCTCTGCATACTTCACTCGTGTGCATCCTCTAGCGGCTTGCCAATTGCGAGCCACCCGTGAGATCCAGTCGCGAGTCCCTGCTTCAGTGCACAGTCTTGAGCATTTCTTCACACTCTCTTACACACTATCTTTACATGATTCACACCTAAATACAAGGTTTCTAAGTGCTGAATTACAAGCAAATTGGCACGGAATAAAGCCAACAAAATGGTTGATTAAATTCAACCTTACAAATACATTTCCAAAACTTCTCATCTCAAAATAATGAAAAATGTATATTCCTTTCCCTCTTTCCCTCATTTGTTTAGATTGTAAATACTCTTAGAGTGATTTGCTAATTTTGCTAGCAACCAATGTCTTCCTTTGCAATGGAAATTTATGTTTACTCCATGGAAGTTGTGAATTACAACTCCTTGATTGTGTTTGGATTTTTAAAAAAGTAACACAATATTTGCAATTCTTTTGAAAAAGGATAACCATGTTGGCTTTGCAACCAACTCTTAAATCCTTTCTAGATATCTTTCCCTCACATTCAACTTCCTTCTTGAAACCAGCTTTACAAAAACAATATTTGTAGGATATGATCTATCTTACATTTGTTCAGCCAATCTTTACATATATTGAATCCAACATATCCAACATACATATTCTAATATAGATTTGCGTAATTCCTTAAATCAAATGTTATTCCAATTTTTGGAGTTATATATTCTTTAGTGGTTGCCTTTTCCAAGAACGACAAGATAATCAACAAAGACAAATATTTCTTCATGATTGCTCTTCCATTCTTTCTCCATTACCAATAGATTAGTATTATTTTAACAAGAAATAAATGAAAAACCTTGGCACCTTTACAATCATTCTATGCCACCACCAAAAATGAGAGACTTTATTGCTTTTAATGCAATGATTTCACAAGAAATAGCTAGCTAAAATGAATATTTTGATTTAGGAAATTCCTACTGAATCAGATATAAGTATTAGAGTCGAATTTGATTAGTATACAACATGCAATTCAATACAAAAAAAATTTATTCACCACAAAGAACATAAGTTTTATTTCAACCGTGATAAACACTATTCCTAATACAACTGTATATTAAGCTCTTGCCATATAATAAATCTAATGTAATATTTATATATTATAGAACCCTAGTCTAACCCTAGGCTAACCATAAACTATAACAATTTTTTTTTTAATAAACCATCCCAATATTAGTTTGCTTGTTTTAAAAGTACATAAGGCTGCCATTAGTTTGGATCATATTATATTATTATGTCTTAAATATAAAAATTCTAGTTGTATTGTGCATTATTGGCACATCTTCAAGGTATACAGCATACCAATTATATTTAAGAGCAAAATACAATTAGACTGGACAAAAAAGCATAAAATATATAAAGAGATTTCTAAATTTAGTTACAAGCACTTGTGATTTATTAGTGAAGCTACAAAAGAGAAGTTACAACGTACCAAAATGAAACAAGGGGCTTCCTATCGCTAGGCACACAAGCTCTTGACAAATTTGGTGGTTCTTTGTAAATCTGAATCTTGCCTTCTGTTTCATTGGAACAAAAAAAAAAAAAAAAATCCAATTGCACAAAATTTTTAGTTTTTGTAATCAAAATATTTTAGGAACGAAATGTATAACATTCTGAATTTTTAGGACTTAAATACACTTTTAAAAAATTTAAGGAAGAAAATAGAACATGGGCTATATTTTAGGGATAAAAAGAATATTTGATATAACCTCAAAATTATTAACACAATTTACTTCAAAAAAAATAAAATGTACCATCTGTGGACATCCCAAAAAAAAAAAAAAATGAAAAGAATGGGAAAAAAGCTTGTTTATGGCTTTCTTTCCTATTTTCTTTTTGGTTTATCACACAGTGAGTCCTTAACGACGTAACTCTTTGTGTGCAAGTGTTTTTAGGGTGAGGTGTGTGTGTGTGAAAGTCCCTTTTTTTCTTATTTTTATTTTAAGAGTCGCCACCAACCATTGGTTTTGTATTAGGTGTGATTGGTCATCTATTTTTCTAATTCTTTTTTAAGTTACCTAATTGACTAAACCAATTTAAGAGGGTTTATTAATTAAGGTAAACCAGAAGTTTTGAACAAAAGATTTTAAACTCAGAAGCTTGGTTAAGTGTGGGGAATGTGTTAGGCACCCCACACCTCCTATCCAAAAGATAGTACCCCATTTTTATTTTAATGTTATCTTTTTAGTATTAAAAAAAAAAAAAAAAGATACTTGCTATTTTGATTTTGAATATATATAGCATGTGAATATTTAATACTATATATATTTAACATGAATAATGGTTATTATTATTCCTTCTGGATGATGTAGGTATCCTTGTTAAAGAATCGTGTAAATATTGCTAGTGGTACACCAAGCAGGTTCGTTATTCAAGAATGTTCTTTTCTTAGGGCATCTCAGGCTGTCTGTTGCCTACCACTGCGAGATTGTTGCTGGGCCAAATTATGCATCTTTTACCTTTTCTGTACCTCCAAGCTCATTTCTTTCTAACCTTATTGATTAACTTAGTTCATCATTACTTTTCTTAACAATAACAGGATAAAGAAGCTAATTGACATTGAGGCTTTGGCAATTTCACGGTTAGTGGTGATTCTGCTTCATATACACCCAGATGTTAAGGGCTAGTCCTTGTTTACGCTTCCACAAGTCAGGTTTGATTTTGATTTTGTAAGGTTGAATTTTATCAACCATCTTGTTGGCTTTATTCCGTGCCAAATTTGCCTGTATTTTAGCAATTAGTAACCATGTATTTAGATGGGAATCATGTAAGGGTAGTGAGTGAGAGAGTGTGAAGAAATGCTCAAGATTGTGCAAGGATGCAAAGACTCGCGGTTGGAACTCGCGGATGACTCGCAACTGGCAAGCTGCCAAAGTTGGCATACGTGTGAAGCATGCAGGGGAGCTGAAGAGTCATGCCAGCTGTTGCACTACAGGACAAAAGTCCCAGGCTGGCCCGGCCATTAGCTCGCGGCTTGAACTCGCGACTCAGTCCAGTCGCGAGGCCAAGTCGCCAGACCACCTTGTTTGGGAAAAATTGACTCTTCACATTCCTTTCTCAGCTTACTATATATAGACCCTTATACCCACGAAATGTAGAGTGCTTCCAGAGATAATTTTGAGAGAGAAACCCTAGAGAAAAATAAGATTGATTCATCCACAATCTTCACATAGAGACTCTTCAAATTCCTCTACTCTCTTCCTCTCCATTGTTAAATCCTTGAGAGGTACATTACCAAAACATTTTCTCACCATACCCACATCTGTGAGAAGGCTGTTTGGTGCTTGGAGAAGTAGTTAAGAAGGGACCAATTTCATATTGGTAGATGCTATGGTTAAGTAGCGGAATCCCGTAAGTTAAAGAAGAAATAGGTTCGGCAGAACCTCGTTGGAGTAAGAGCTTGGAAGGCTTAGCTATATTGGGTAGATTAGGCTTGGAGGGTCTTCTGCTATTCATATATCTCAACTATATTCTTTAGTGGATTATTTACTGCTTGGAGGGCGGGTGGAGAGGTTTTACGCCGAGGGCTTCGGTTTCCTCTTCGATAACAAATTGTTGTGTTGTCCTTGTGTTTATATCTCTCTTCCCTTAATTTTTGCCATTTAATTTTTGCTGTGAATGTGATTTTATTTGGTTTAGATTGTTTATCAATTCTGTATTAAGCTTATGTTCATATTCCGCACATTAATTGTTTGATATTAAGCTTGAATTGGTATTTTGTTAATTGGGGGTCTAAACATTCATAATGTTTTATACACTTATTGAACTTTCAGATTTATTAGTAAATCCATCTCCATCTTGTCATTATGCTTATTTCACTATCCTTTTTAATTGTTGCAACGGTTCTCTATTTCTCAATTTTTCTAATTGGATACTCCATCAAGGTCTCCTTAATTAGGTTTGTTTGATCCCTGAAAATTGCATTTGAAAAGTACACTAAAATGTCTTTAAAAATCAACATTCTACTTTATTTTTCTTTTGGTCCAATATTGAGGAAGTATATTTTCTCAAAAGCTATACCCTAATCCACAACTCATTCTTTTTATTCGGCAGAGATGAATTTTGGGACCTGTACAAGAACTATTTTCACCGGCGACTACTCGAAGGTGATCTGCGTATTTGTCTCTATGGTCCATTACCAAGTGGCAATGAATTTAAGGGGAAAAAGAGTTCTTAAGGGATGATTATGTACAAATTGAGTCAAATGTGACGCTTGTATCCTTTTAATTTTGTTTGAGCCCAAATGCTCGGCTCCTTTCAAGTTTTGACACCCCCGCCCCCACCCCCCCCCAAACCTCCTGAACAAGTAGCAGAAATATAGAGCACCACGTAGCTTATCTATATAAAAATTAGTTAGTAAAATGAATTATTCACTTTCTTCATCTCTCTTTTCCTATTCTTGCCACCCATCCTCTACTCCAGTAATTATCCTTGTCTGCTTGTTTAGTTGTGCTTGACAATTGTACGATCAACGCCTTACTTTATGTTAAATGTGTTATGTTACAATGAGTTTAAGTTATTGTGTGAGAATATATTTTAATAGATAAAAACAAGAACCTGCCATCGGTTGCACAAGTTGGGGTACTCAACTAGCCAACACCATCCAACTACCAGTTTGGTGTGGTGCATTGATAATGGGGTGTAACGATTGATAGTGAGAGAGGGAGAGAAGTGACCATCATTGATGAAGATTGTAGCCCACGGCCAGATCTAGAGAGGAGGGAAAAACCTATACTCTGCACCTTATAAAACAAAAATCCACTACCTGACTGCTGTGTGTGTCAATGCTGGAGACATCAGTAGAAAGTTGGCACGAGAGGCCTTCGCCCAACTTTTAAGCCCGACAGTCTTTTTGGGTGAAGATCGTGGCCTTCCAAGGCCAAATTTGGTTTTTCTAGTGAAGATTGCAGTCTTTCAAGGCCGAATGGTGATTTGTCATAGCATGCATTAACAAGGTTATTCCTTGGGTAGTGGGTTTTCTCTATTGGGGTTTGGGAAACAGGAGAGTGTTGTCATGGAGGATCTCACACAGAACTGGAGCCGACTTACTCTGTCTGACAGGGAAGGTCCGGGCTGCAGCCTTACAAAAGATGATGGACACAAAGATTTCTCCATAGCTGCTAAGTTTCTTACTAAGAGAGCTTTAAACGTGGATGTTATTGCAAGAACCTTCACTCCATTGTGGAGTTCTCGAAATGGTTTTGAGATTAAAAACCTTGGTGAACACAAAATCCTATTTACTTTTGATAACAAACAGGATGTTGATCGCATACTAATGAGTGAACCTTGGAGCTTTGATAAGCCCCTAGTGGTGATGCAGCGGTATGAGAAAGACACTCCGATACATGAACTTCAGTTTGACAAAGCGAGCTTCTGGGTTCAAGTCCATGGGATTCCGTTGCGATATATGACAATGGAGGCTGCTGAAAAAATATGTGTTGTGATTGGAGATGCGTCTCGACCTACGGATCCTAGGGAATCAGATGGGGGTATGTTTCTACGCCTCAAAATTTCAGTTGACCTATCTCTACCCCTGTGCCGTGGATGCCTAATCTCCTTGGAGAATGGGAAGCAAATATGGGCGAGCTTCAAGTATGAAAGACTTTCGAATTTGTGCTACTGGTGTGGCCGACTCACTCACGATGACAAGGACTGCAAAATTTGGCTACAGAGTGAGGGTACCTTACGTCTTGAAGAATGCCAATTTGGTTCGGGACTACGTGCACCTGCCTTTGTTGTGTCATGGAAGCATGTAATTACGGTGCCAGGATTCTATGCAACAAGGAAAAAGCCTGATAACGATGGCACCACCTTCCCTGCCGGTGATATCTCAGGCCATCCCATGGTGAATGTTGGACTTACAGAGGTTACAGGTGATCATAACGGTAGTAATGAAGAATTTAATGCTAATATGGCCACTCACAGGTCTAATTGTAACGCTAGGCCAGGTATTAACTCCCACAACTCAGGTCCGGACAGCACGCAAGGAAAGAATAATGGGCTCATTATGGAAGAAAATAACGTGATCAATAAAGAGAGTAATAGCGTGTCCAGTTTGGGAAGTAATTCTATGATTAATCAACCAAGTAATTGCGTGACTAATGAGGATTTATTGCCCAAATCTGTTTCAATTCAACAAACGGTGGAGAGTGATAAGCCTTTAAGAGGAATTGATGCCGAGCTGTCCAAATTTGACATTCAGAATTCTCCAGCAATTAATACACTTGGACCTGAGTCACGTGCTTTCAAGACATCTCCGACCCATACTCAAGTTGATGAAGCACGTGCCCCTCAAGTAACGGCTAGGGTTTCTTCCCCATCTGGCCAATTACATGTTTTGCCATCTTGGACCCGTAGAGTTAGAAACGAAGCTCACACGGCCAGCCATGGTTCAGAGACTATCTCAGGCCAAAAAAGAAGGGGTTCAGCATTAGTGCATCAAGCCGAGTTACCTTCCAAGCGATTACAGGTTTCTCGGTGTGATGAGGAGGTATTTTTTGAGATGGTGGAGGCTGATCATCAGCCCCGCCAGTCACAATGAGTTGCCTAGCATGGAACTGTCGTGGGCTTGGGAACCTGGGAACAAGAAGAGAGCTCGTAGAAATCATACGAGCAAAAAATCCTTCCGTCATTTTTTTAGCCGAAACTCTGACAGACGAAGCAAGGGTAGAGACTGTACAACAAAACATTGAATTTAATCATAGATGGGTGGTGCCAAGAGAAGGTAGAGGAGGTGGATTGGTGCTCTTTTGGAAATCTTTAGTCAACTTGAGGATTGAAGGTTCACACAAATATTATATTGATGCTTCAATAGATAAGAATACGAGCAATGAGTGGCGCTTGACAGGTTTTTATGAGGAACCAGAGACAGCTAGAAGGTGTGAGGCTTAGAACAAATTGAGGTCTCTCAATTCAAGTCCGGAAATTCCGTGGCTTTGTTTTGGGGACTTTAACGAGATCACTAAGCAAGATAAGAAGTTGGGGGGTGCAACTAGGTCTCATTTTTAGATGCAACTATTTTGAGGGGTTATTGATGAATGTGGTTTTATGGATCTTGGATACGTTGGGTCGAAATTCACATGGGCTAGACACTTTGAAAATGGCAATTCGATATGGGAAAGGCTTGATCTTGCTACTAATGGGTGGTTTATAAAATTCCTAGGGTCACGTGTTCATCATTTACATTGTGATTCTTTAGATCATAGCCCTCTCTTAGTAGTCTTGGCACCATTAGACATCCCAGCACGCAAAAAAATATTCCACTTTGAGGAGATGTGGTTGTCAAATCCCACTTGTGAAGAAACAGTACAAGCAGCATGGAACTCAATGGTAGGTTCGGACTTGGATTCTACAATATTGTCTAAGGTGGAAAAATGTGGTAAAGACTTACTTTGGTGGAATCAAAATGTGTTTGGTAGTGTGAGACAAGAGCTGATAAAAAAGAAAGAATTGTTGTGTAAGTCCGAATTTGAAGCACAAATCAGTGGTGTTAACCATCGGGTTAGGGAGTTAAAATTTGAATTTAGTGTGCTGATGGATAGGGAGGCTCGCATGTGGGCTCAAAGGTCACGGGTTTTGTGGGCAAGCCAAGGTGATAAAAATAAAAATATTTTCATAGTCGAGCAACGAAGAGGTTTAGGAAGAATCAGATTAGGGGGATTAGAGATGAGGTGGATGTTTGGAGGACCCAACCCGATGAGATTTCTGCTATATTGACAAGGTACTATCAAAATCATTTTACCACTTCCAGACTTGAGAACTCAAGCAATGTGTTGGCACATGTCCCTCAAATCATAACAGAAAAGATGAATCTATCTCTTACCCATGACTTCATGGAGATTGAAGTTTCAGAAGCCTTGCAACAAATGGCTCCACTTAAAGCTTCGGGGCCTGATGAGATGCCACCATTATTTTATCAGCATTTTTGGAGTACTGTTGATAAGGATGTCACTTCTTCAATTTTATCTTGGCTAAACTCAGGTACTTTACCCAGTCCTATAAATCACACCTTCATTACACTTATACCCAAGACTGATAATCCTGAATATGTTCACCAGTTTCGCCCTATTAGTCTTTGTAATGTGCTATATAAAATATTCCCAAAGGTGTCAGCTAATCGGTTGAAAAAAGTCTTGCCACATATCATTACTGAGCATCAATCTGCTTTTACCAAAGATAGGTTGATTTCTGATAATATCTTAGTTGCATTTGAAACACTTAATTGTATGCAAAGATATAATTCAGGTACCTCCGGATTTATGGCACTCAAATTGGATATGAGTAAGGCTTATGACCGAGTTGAGTGGTGTTTTCTTGAAGAGCTGATGAGGAAAATGGGTTTTCATGAGAGGTGGATTAATTTAACTATGGTTTCTGTGAAGATAGTAACGTATTCCATTTTAGTGAACAGCAAGCCAAGGGGTCTCATCCACCCATCCAAAGGCATTAGATAGGATGACCCTCTTTCACCCTTTCTTTTTTTGCTATGTACTGAAGGTTTGAACGGGTTGATTAAACAAGCGGAGGTGAATGGGGATATGCATGGTTTCTCTCTTTGTAGGAGGGGGCCAAAACTAACACATCTGTTATTCGCAAATGATAGTCTTTTTTTCTTGTAGGGCAACAGTGGAGGAGTGTGGCCATGTGTTGGATATTCTAAAAAATTATGAGGAAGCTTCGGGTCAAAAGGTGAATAGGGACAAAACATCTCTCTTCTTTAGCAAATCAATCCCTAATGAAACCAAGTCAAGTATTAAACAAGCCCTTGGAGTGCAGGAGATTTTGCAATATGAGAAGTACTTGGGCCTCCCTTCACTAGTGGGAAAGGGAAAGAAGGCAAGCTTCAATTACATCAAAGAGAGGGTATGGAAAAAACTCCAAGGTTGGGAAGGAAAGCTACTTTCACAAGCAGGAAGGGAAGTCTTGATCAAGGCAGTAATCCAGGCTATACCTACATATACTATGGGGTGTTTTAAAATTCCTTTAGGGTTGTGCCATGACATTGAGGCACTAATAAAGAAATTTTTTTGGGGTCAAAGAGGTGACCAAAGGAAAATCCATTGGGTGAGGTGCAGTGAGTTGACAAAATAAAAAATGGTTGGTGGGATGGGTTTCAAAGATTTAGCTCTTCACAATGATGCACTTTTGGCCAAGCAAGTTTGGCACCTTTTACACAATAAGACCTCTCTTTTCTATAAGGTGTTTAAGGCATGCTTTTTTGCTAAATACTCTATCATGGAAGCCACAGATTCAAGATCCAGATCGTATGCTTGGAGAAGCCTACTCATAGGGAGAGACATTCTACAAAGGGGAGCTAGGTGGCGGGTTGGGAATGGTAAGACAATTAAAATTTGGCAGCATGGGTGGATTACAAGGAAAAACTCTCCTTTTGTTTCTTCCTACCAGATTGAGTCTATGGGAGAGGCCATGGTTTCAAGCTTGATTGAGGAAAGTTCAAGGCAGTGGAATGAGGAGCTAATAGATGGTATCTTTTCTCATGAGGAGGCAGCTTTAATAAAAAAAAAATGCCTTTGAGTCGAATGGATGCAGAGGATGTTTTAATATGGCCTCACTCACAGGATGGACAATATTCATGGAAGTCAAGTTATCGGTTTCTTAAGGATGAAGCAGCATTGGACATTGCCCAGGATGATGTCATAACAGACTCAAAGCTATGGAAGGGAATTTGGACTCTTCAAGTTCCTAACAGAGTCAAGAATCTGTTGTGGCGTGCATGCCATAACGCGTTATCAACAAAAGCAAGCCTTGTTCACCGTACAATCATCAATGACTCGTTATGTGACCGCTACCATGAAGCACATGAGACACCAGTACATGCTCTGTGGGATTGCAAGGAATTAGACACGGTCTAGGCAAGTTCGGAGCTCTCTTAGTTTTGCCGGGATGCAAATTTTCTAGACTTCAAGGAGCTATTATCTTGGTTGCTTCAACAACATGATAAGGTGGAGGTCTTTGCGATGACAACTTGGTTGATTTGGACTCAATGCAATCAGGTACGGCTTCATCTTGCAACAACTTCTCTCCACTAGATCGCTCAGTTAGCTAATGACAGGTTTGCTGAATTTTTGGCTTGTCAACCAACCACAACCGATAGACATGTTATACTCAAAACTAGATGGCAACCTCCTCCATCGGATTTTATGAAAATAAACTTTGATGGAGCTGTTTTTTCTAATGAGAACAGGTTGGGTATTGGCGTGGTAATAAGAAACAGTGCGGGTTTGGTCATGGCTTCATGTTCCCAACGCTTATCACAAGCATATAGCAGCGACAAGGTTGAGGCTTTTGCAGTTGTTAAAGCTCTATCATTTGCAACAGAGATAGGTATTTCTAAGGCTGTGTTGGAAGGTGATTCGCTAACCCTAATAAAGGCGCTATCAATTGATCAAAGATCCTTATCTTCTTTTGGTCCATTGATAGATGATGCTAAGTTTAGTTCAATTAATTTTGATCAATTGCGTTACTCTCATGTCAAGAGAGAATGTAATTTTGTGGCCCATAGTCTAGCTAAGTTTGCTAGCAATATTTCGGATTTTCAAGTGTGGATGGAGGATGTTCCACCACAGCTTTCTTATGTAATTCAGGCTGATTTGGCCGGATTTAGTTAATAAAATTTGAATGGTTTCCCCCTCAAAAAAAAAAAAAAAAGTAAATTAAAGATTTTAGATGAGTAAAATGCCCTCATTTCTTCAATTAAAGAAGCACTTTCACTTTCAAAATTGGTAGACGTGGGCTCATGTCATAATAGGATTCTAACTTATTGTAGCGCTTGTCATCCAGTAACCTTTCAAAGGCCTAAAAATCTCAAACACATTATAGGTTGACTTTACATAATCGCTCAAGCAACTAGTGAAGCATTCACTCAATTGTGGTAGCAATATTTGCACAAAGACCATGCCTAATGCATATTTCTTTTCTACTTTTTCTTATATTCATCTACATAAGCTTTTTACTAGTTCTAGAATTTCTTAAATTGATTTTCTTTTTACAAGTTCTAAAATTTCTTAAATTGATTAGAATGGAGAAGGGTAATATATGAAGATTGAGAAGTATTGTCAAGATAATAGCAAGAATCTTTCGTATTTGTAGAACTATTTTGATAGCATTGCTTAGAAAACCAAAACTACGGACACATACGAAATTACTACCATAAATTTTTTTTGGCGGAAATCACCCCTACATTTTCAGGCGATTCCCACTTTGGTCCCCAAATTTTATTTTTATCACTTTTAGTCCCTATCCTGAAAAACGCTTCCCGTTTTCGTCACTGCCATTACATTAGAGACGGAAAATGCATACGTGGCAAACGGCAGAATTAAAAAAAAATATTAAAAATATTTTATTTTATTTTAAAATAAAATAAAATTTTAGTTATCAATAATTTTAAAATTAAAATATTAAAAATTTTAGTTAAAAATAATTGTTCTTCATGTTCTTCCCCTAAGAACATGGTTGCCCAAAAAATAAGAAATTCAAGATTTTCTTCTCTTTTATTTCATTTTCTTAGCATCCAAACAAGCAAAAACATATACAAAACCATGATCAAACTCAGATACTCTAACACAATCAACTAACAAAACCCAAAACACAATTATGAGCTAGCCAGATCAAATCACGGTGACCATCTGGATTTAGAGAGAGAGAAGATCAGATCTCAGAGGACCACGGTGACCATCTGGGTTTAAATCTAATTACTTATATATATATATATATATATACACACACACACATATACACAAAACAAATAATTATACACATATATACGTTTATATTCAACCATAAACAGGTCTAAGACATTTCTTCCTCAAAATTTCAATAGCTAAAAAGCACAATTTTTCAAAAAAAAAAAAATGAAAAAACCAAATAAATTAAATGCATCTAAAGCAAAATTCAAAGGAAAAATGGGAAAAAAATAAAATAAAATAAATAAAAAAAGCTTAAAAAAAAAGCTAAAAACAGTTTCATACTGACCTACATAGTCACTCATAAAGAGATAATTGGTATTGGGAGCATTTCCTCCTATCCGAAAGAGCTCAATGAGATCTTAGAACTGGCCGTGGATATCACCGCAAACTGTCACCGGACACTTCATCGGCTGTACGTTCCACTCCTCGACGAGAATCGCCCTCGCCTGATCGCAGAGCGTTTTCACCTCCGCCTCTTGCAATAGCTTGCACTCCATCAGATGCTCAATCTAACGATCCAGATTCGCGTGCGACGGCATCGTTTTGTGTCTTTTTCATTCACTCACTCACTCTCCCTCTCTCTATGATCAAATCTGCACCGCCAAGATTGCCGATTTCTCATAATTGTGTTTTGGTGTATTTCATTTGTGTATAATGAGGAAGAAATGTCTTAGACTTGTTTATCGTTGAATATAAACGTATATTTGTGTATAATTATTTGTTTTGTATATATATATATATTTAGGTAATTAGATTTAAACCCAAATGGTCACCGTGGTCACCATGGTCCTCTGAGATCTAGTCTTCTCTCTCTCTAAACCCAAATGGTCACCATGGTTTGATCTAGCTAGCTCATAATTGTGTTTTGGGTTTTGTTAGTTGATTGTGTTAGAGTATCTGAGTTTGATCATGGTTTTGTATAAGTTTTTGCTTGTTTGGATGCTAAGAAAATGAAATAAAAGAGAAGAAAATCTTGAATTTCTTATTTTCTGGGCACCCATGTTCTTGGGGGAAGAACATAAAGAACAATTATTTTTAACTAAAATTTTTAATATTTTTATTTTAAAATTATTGATAACTAAAATTTTATTTTATTTTAAAATAAAATATAATATTTTTAATATTTTTTTAATTCTGCCGTTTCCCACTTGTGCATTTTCTGTTTCTGATGTAACGGCAGGGACCCAAACGGGAAGTGTTTTTCAGGATAGGGATTAAAAACGGTAAAAATAAAATATAGGGACCAAAATGGGAATCGCCTGAAAATGTAGGGACAAAAATGTGATTTCCGCCTTCTTTTTTTTTCTTTAGGACAATAAGTGATAAATGATTGTTGGGTTATCTTTTTTTTTTTTTTTTTTACTTTTCTTTTTCTTTTTTGTAAGTAGTTGTTTTGGGTGATAATGCTAGTATTACTAATCAAATTCTCTTAAATTATTTTACTTTTTGATCACTATATTTCTGTTTACTTTCACAGTGGTCACACTTTTTAGCAAGTGTGACTTGTGTGAAAGTAAACAGAATTCATCTACTTGGATGCTTTCCTTGGTAATTCTACAATCAGAGATGCATTATTCTTGCAATCTAATTTATACTTTATTGCATTGATTGTTGACAAATGATAATTTATAATTCAAAATCTTTCTCTCTTCTTTCTTACTAGGACGTGTTTAACAACTATTATGATATTGTATACACCACAATATGAATTGGATTTGAGGTTTTCTTTTTTTTATAATATATTTTTAAATTTTTTATAAGGCTTGTTGCACCACAAACAAGTTCGCTCTTCAAAATTTTCTTTTGTTTTCTTCTTCTACTATTTTCTTGGCTGATTTGTTAAAATTTAAAATTTGTGTTTGGCTTCATCTTGCTAGGTTCTTTTTTCATATTTATTGGTTTATATGCTATAATTTGGGCTAAAGCTAAATACCCTAGAAGAGATCAAATAAGATATAGTTTTAGAGCTACCACATAAATTTTTTAGAGAACAAAAGTATTAAATGTATAAAATTATCAGAAGCTCAACATAATGAAGTGATTCCATGGTATATAAAAACAAATTTGAACACATAAACAATTCTATAATTAATAAATTTGTTTTCCCCTGCCCCTTTTATGTTATTTATTGGTTGACTAAGCTTTACTACACACTTAGTTTCCTCAGTTCTTCACATTTTTTAAATTGTGTGGAAAGGAAAAAAAAAAAAAAGAAATTAATATATATTTTGGGGAGCAAAAATTTTGTAATAGTTGGTTCTTATATATGAGTTTAGTGATTATCAAAATATAAATTATTATAACTTTGTTCAATAGTTTTTATGTGATAAAATGGAAACAAAGTTTGTATAAAATGCTCATTAACTTCTCCAAAAATGGAAAATAATGTTAGTTTTCATTTGAAATAAATCAAGATTCATTTTCATTTTCTAATAAAAATGATATATTTTCCTTTCTTTTTTTTTTGTTGGTGTGTTTTGATGCATACTCAATATATTATAACCTATTACATAATATCTTGCCATATATAATAATTGAAAGTAAAATGCAATATGTTTTCTTGCCAAAAAAAAAAAGATATAGACTTCCTTACTGAATATATATTATATATTAGAATGTAATCACATTATTTTGAGATGGATTTAGGACTATTACTTAAAGTCTCAACTACTATTCTCATTTTTTGCTTAACAAAAAAAGAAAAAAAAATTATTTGAAATTTTCCTGTGCATTGTTCGGGTTTGCGACTAGTGTATTCATAAAATCTAAATCATTTTGACCTCAAAAAAATAAAAATAATAATTCTAATGCATTTTGTAGGTGACTACTTGAAAAATTAAGTCTTTTGGTTTATAATGGATAAGTGTTTTCTTTAAGGAATTGTGGATAATGCTTAATTTTATCTTGCAACATCATTATGGAATATTAATACTTGCGTAATTTTTCTCATTAATGATACATGTATTATCCATAATGCTTGAGAAACTAGGAGGAAAGAACCAAGCTCTAGAAGAGGTTTGACAATTGAAACGAAGCCATACATGATCTTCTGTATGTAAGAGGATTTTCCCCTGCATACAAAGGAATATGTCTGGCTTCATCTCTGGTTTATCCCTCTATCAAGCCTCTGCTTCTTTTCTTTTTTTAATTTTTTTTTTTACGAAATTTGCTGAACCAAGGCTATCAAATAGCAGTGGGTTATATATCAACTTGAATTTATGAAAATTTTATTGATTTTGAACTTCCTATTTAGAAATTTAATTTGCTAAATTAGAGCACGAGTACAATATCAACAGAATTTTTGCATTTTGGAAATAATTTGAAAATTCAAGATTTTTCAATTGAAAATGAAATAACCAAAATTTGCGTAAAATTTTAACTGAAATTATGCTTTTTGAAAATTTGATGTTTTTAGGTGGGTAATTAAAAAACCAAATTTAGAAGAATTTTGATAAAATTTCCACGTTTTTTAAAAGAAACTTGAAATTTTAATATTTTGGGTGGAAAATAATTATTAAAAAACCCATAATTTATCATTATTAATTTTGATAGATTTCGGCATTGGTTAGTATGATCATGAAGGATGTATGCATGCATATGTTACATGGGGTAATGCTAGGACCATATAAAATGACACAACTTGTGTCATAGCACGTCCACGTAGTGAGTTGTGAATGGTAGAAGTATGCCCTCATATGAATCCACCATCACATGTCTACCATTCACACAACTCACCAATGAACAGTTGTAAGTGGGTAGAGATAGCATAAATCATAGGTAATAGCGAAAGTTATGGCTCCTAGAAATTTGTATGTCGTAAACTTTTCTAGTTTATCGTAGTGAAATTACATGTGTTTGCATAGAGGTCTTCTCGATCTTAGAAGTGGTCAAACCATGAATCTTAGCAAACCTTAGGACACCCACCTACTGAACATGCTTTGGTTCAAGTAGTCTTTATCTCTCACAACCTTTCCAACAATATATTGCTTGTGTGATTCAAAGATTGTTTGGCTTGGTTTCGATCAAACCCTCAATAAGGTTTGAGTTTCGATGTTGGAGAGTTTTCTCGTTTGTGTGATATTTTTCTCGTTTTAGGTCAAATTTAGTGGATCCTCTTATTCTTTAGAAGGTAATTGACATGTCTTCACCTTGGTGCAAAAATCTTTATGATCAAACAGTTTAATTATTTTTTAGCCTAACCTTACATTTTTGTTAAAAACTCTCATGTTTGAGGTATTTTGACTAAATTTATCAAAGTGAGGGTGTTTGATTGGGTTTCTTGGTCTTGATTTCTTCATGTGTGTAATTATGCTTGTTGATGCAAGTACGTCATCATTTTGATCAATGAATAAGTAGAAATTATCATACTAGCTGATTTTGTAAGTAAGCTGGGGATGTAGCACATAATCAAGAAAGGACTAAGTTGATTGGAATACAACATGTGGGCGGAAAAAGGATTTATTAAAGTAATGAAACACGTTTTTTGTTTTTTTACTTAACATGTACTTGAGCTTCAGTAAACCTTAACTAACCCCTATTTTAATTACCACTGCCCACGTTAGGCGAGTTGGAACTTCAGGGTTCATAGACCCAAATTTGAGTGGTCCCAAGGCGGGAAAGGGTGGAGTTATTGTTGGGTGCACTGCACCATGTTCCAGCCCACACTTTGTCTTAGCTCATTAAATGAGCTTGTTGGACAAGTGCTGAGAAGTCAGCAAGGAGAAGCTTGTCCGAAAGAGAAGAGTTAGGTTCATCTTTTCCTCAATTATGTATAAAAGTCCAACAACATTTATGAAGGGATGTACAAAAGTCAAGCCACATAAATGATTATGTGATGTTAAACTTGTGAGACACGTTGGAAGGAAGAAAGAAAAGAAAGAAGTAAAAGGCAAGTTCATTCGGCTAAGGGAGAGCTGAAATTGGTTGAAGCTAAGTCAAAATAAGTTGGTTTGCATTTATTGTGACTTGATGTGAAGAGTGTGAAAGGAAGAAAAGAAGGAAAAGATGAAGAAATAAATAGAGAGGCCATTCGGCCAGTGAAGAGGAAGAAAAGAAGTGAAGTCCCAAGAGTGTGGTGAGGACAAGTGCAGTCTTGAAGAGCTGCGTGAGTGAGAGCAAGCAAGAGAGAAGAGAAAAATAGAGAGAGTAAGAGAAAATACACAGTGAGTGAAAAGAAAAAGAGAGCTTTTTTTTACTCAAGTTATATCTCTAAGTGTTGTAATCTCTATTTTATATAGTGAAATTATTCGGAATTTGTCCCGTGGTTTTTCCCTTCAAGGAGAAAGGGTTTTCACGTAAATCTTTGTGTTTTTGTGTGGTTGTGCTTCCGTTGTGCTTGCTAAAATTTATTCACAGTAATATAGAATTTTTCCCAACAGTTATACTGTCGATTGTCAAAAAACAAAAACCCCTATATTAATTAAATATGCATTTTTTTTATAATTTATAAATATATAGTTGCTTTGCCACATGGATTAATCGAAATACGAAAGAGGTGCTTAACAAATGCCAACATTTTCTATATTCCAAATCCTCCAAAAAAGAGTTACATAAGAACCCGTTTTATTTGTTCTAGTTATGATTGTAATGAGATAAACAGAGCAATATATCTAGTGCTTCATAGCACTTACAATTACTTTTTCTAATTGAAAATTTAGAATTCTTTCTGAAGATATTTTACCACTTTCTTGTCGAGTTGGAAGGCCTTGGTCAGAACATCAGGATTAATGGGAGGATTGGATCCAAAAACAGCATTTGCTATTGTGATTGCACCTGCATTTTGGCTGCTTAAACCAGAAATGGCAATTGCATTGGTTTTTCCCACATTGACTTGAAAGTGAATGAGACCAACTGGAAAGACAAAAACATCTCCTTTGTTTAGGGTTTTGGTGAAGAGGCGATTATCTGTGTTGGATGTTACAAAACCAACGAAGAGAGTACCCTCCAAGACTACTAGGATTTCAGTTCCGTGAGGGTGAGTGTGGGGAGGATTTTGTCCATATGGTGCATAGTCGATTCACGCAAGGGATATGCCAAGAGTATTGAGGCCTGGAAATGTGTCCACGTTCACATTAGTGACGTTTGACCCAACCTTATTATATGTATTCCCAGGAATGTTCAATCCAGCAAAGTAGAAATCATTAGCTGTGACAAGCTTTGGATCCTTGCAGAACTTTCCATTAACGAATACTGCATAGAGGAATTTTTGTTATGGACACCTTAAAAAGAATGCTTAAAACTTCAATGCAGAAAATAATAAGGCCAGGTAGCTAATATTATTTCTTCCATATTTATATTCTAGTTAGTGTAGATTCTGCACATGACAAAAATAATGCAGAAACTTGAAAAAAGAAAAAAGAAGAGTTTGTACCAGCTGACTTGTCGGAGTAGTCCTTAAGTGCAACACAGAAGTCCTGCAGGGGAGCGGGGTCAGAGGCAGAGGCAAGAGAGAATGCCAAGGCGAAGAGGGTAACAGTTACAAGGTAAGCTTTCCTCATATTTCAGGCTTACTCGATCTTTTGTTCTATATATTTTTGCTTCGGGATACGGGTGAGGGATGAAAAATGTTGAATGAAAAGCATGTCTATTTATAGATTAGACACATTGAATAGGTCTGATTTTCCATACGTGAATGATGCATTAAGTCTTCGACTATTACCAATTTTCTTTTTGATGTCCAAATTATTCTTTAACCACTATCACGCGCCTTAAATGTTCACCAAATTAGACCAGATCAATGAGATAACGTTACGCTTATATGTTACTAATATGGCACAATCAATGATAAAGACCGATCGTATAATTAGTATGTGTACTAAACCTGTACTCTGTCCACAAAAGATAAAGCTCTCAACTTATTGAACACACCATCTCAACATATATTCAACTTGGATGTGTTTCTCAAAACAAAAACAAAAACTTGTATGTATCTGTATTTCAAGGGGTTGTTAATAACTTAATATTTTGGTGGAAAGTTTCTGTGTGACTTCGGCTGACTTCCATGAAATAGCTTGAGAATTACTATTGTAAGACCCATAATTAGATGGATTCAAAGCTTCTAGTGTATTACGTAACTGCAATAACGAAAGTCAAATTGAAGATTAAGGGTCCGTTTGGATACAGCTGAAAACTGAAAACTGAAACTGAAAACTGAAAAACACTGTAGCGAAATAATTTTTAAATGTGTGAATAGTATCGTGGGACCCATTTTTAATGAAAAAGTTGCTGAAAAGTGAAATTTGTGGCTCCGTGAACAGTACACGATGTGCTGTGATTGGTCCAAAAAAATTTGAAAAGTCAAAGTTTGCGGCTACTGTTCATTGAACAGTGTATGAACAGTAGCCGCAACACCCAAAACGCCCCAAAACGCGTGAAAAAAAAAAAAAAAAAAAAAAAAAAAAAAAAAAAAAAAACGCAAACGCAGGATTGGGCAGAAAACGCCCAATCCAAACGCACTCTAAGTGGTAAAGTCTTTGCCAATGGAAAGCACCATAACCTTTCAAATGTACTTAAATTTCTTCATTCAATTATATTTGTGAGTACACAACTCGCCATTAAGCAGTTTTTGTCCGCTTTGGGGAGCCAGTCCCTCACGGTTTTGTCCTCGGCCCCGAGTGTGGTCTTTTGGGATTTTCACCTTCTTTGAGGCTTGACACCCTTAGTCCCACATCGGTTGGAGAACCCTCCCACTCATGGTTTATAAGCTTCTGGAGCAACCATGAGTGTACCACTACTACACATGTGTAGTAGTGGTACACTCATGGTTGCTCCAGAAGCTTATAAACCATGAGTGGGAGGGTTCTCCAACCGATGTGGGACTAAGGGTGTCAAGACTCAAAGAAGGTGAAAATCCCAAAAGACCACACTCGGGGCCGAGGACAAAACCGTGAGGGACTGGCTCCCCAAAGCGGACAAAAACTGCTTAATGGCGAGTTGTGTACTCACAATATTTTTTAATCTAATTCATGTTAGGAATTTAACCTTCATTGTTTGTTCGTTCAAACCCCTATAAATCAGATTTGTTTAACCTAATTAATTAACTAAGTAGTTACTTAGGTTGAGTTTTCAGATCTAGGTTAAACTCATGCAATCATATTACTTTGTGTGGAAAAGTAAAGAAGGCAGTAATATGATAATGACCCAGGAAAATCAATAAAACCAACAATTTTAAGACAAAAACCTAAGTAGGATTTAATGTAGCTATCCTCAAAGTAAACAAATTCACTATGATAGAATGAAAGTTTACAATAGATTTTATCCCTAAAATCAAAAACTACCTCATGTAGAACTTACTCACACGACCACGTGCAACTCTGACTCTATGGACTCTTCTATCTGAATTTGCTGAATACAAACACCCACATGTGTGACTTTGGGATCCCACTCAATGGTTTTAGATCACCATCAATAGTAGATCTTTATGTAATAATTTGTTTCCACCAGTTCTTGATTCTAGATCTTATTCCAGTAGATGCTTGTTAAGTTAGAAGGCTATAGAAACCTCATAAATCTCACAGGAGTAACTCACAAGACTTCCAAGAACTTCTGAAACGTATTTAGGATTTTCCTTTTATACCTAGAAGTGTTGGACTGAAACCCTAAACATTTTTGCGGGCTTTAGGCTTGATTTAAAATTTGCAAAATACGACTTTCGATCAATTGAACCTTTCTTTCGATCAGTTGAGCTTCATAGAATCTAAACTCTTCTTTCTGTAGCTTGACATTTCTTTAATCTTGACTTGAACAATCTTGAGCAATGTCTAACACCTAATCTAGACATGTTTTTGTTCTTGGCTTGCCAACATACATAAAATTGGAATCTAAACATTTATCATAAATATTTAGAACCTAACATTCATGAAACTATGAGAAACAAAAAATAGAGAAAATATATATATATATATATATATATGCACCAAGAACAATCACATGACACAAAAATTTATGTAGTTCAACAATATGTGCCTATGTCCATGGAGTTGCCGTGATTTTTAATATATCAGGGAGAAAAATACAATTTTCAATACAACAAACTCTAATATGAGGCAACTGTTAGGACATATGTGTTTCACATGTTAGGAACATATGTCACTATTTTATGTAATTGGCTAATCTTTTGACAAAACGCACTTTACTTGTATTTGGGTAGATTTAGGATGTGTTTAATACTTCAAGAAACTTTGTTTCAAGACCAAGTGTTAAAGTCATGCAAATCTGTTCAAGATTCAAGCTAAGAAAGTGCCTATCATTAAAGCTCGACAGCTAACTTGACAGCTACCATCTATTGAGCTTTAAGAGCTGTTCCAGTCCCGTGGCTCGACAGCAGCTCGACAGATAGCTATCTGTCGAGGTTTATGAAAAACTGAGTTTCAGATCTGTTTTGACTCTAATCTGTGACTATGTATTTGGGCTTTCTTTCTCACAATCCTAGACATATAAAAGGATTATTTTAAGGGCTTTCAAAGGGGGAACAAGTTGCACAAGTGTTGAGTAAAGTTTGTTCAAGAAAATTGTGACCGAAGACAGAATTTGCCCTAGTTCATCTTTCCTGTGAAGAAGTTGTTGTGTTTGTATACTGTAGGGTTTTGTGACCAAGCATCTTCTCGATCTTCATCATGTGATGAACTGTAAAACTTTGCAGCCAACAACCTTCTCTAGTTGGTGATTGAAGTCGCATACTGAAATTCGTGCAATTAGTTAGTCACGTACTAGGAGCCGTGCATTACAAAGGAGAGATTGTCACTACAAAACTAGTCCAATTGGGTATTGGGATAAGGGTTCAACTGTAGGTTGGTATAAGGTACTGGAATTCCTTTACTTGCAATCACTTATTTTGATAATAGTGGATTCTCGGGAGCGGTGACCTTAAAATCACCCAGTGGGGCTTTTTGCCATGTTGGTTTTCCCCATTCATAAACAAATTACCGTGTCAATTTAATTTCTGCTGCACTTAGTTTAATTGGTGATTTTGTTTGTGCTACTATGCGTTTTGCATGTTAATTTGATTAATTGATAAATTTGGCTAATTAATCAATTAATTAATCACAAGGGGTCAATACGTTTTTTGCCTATCAAGTGGTATCAGAGCAGGCACACTCTGATTAGGTTTTAATCTTTACTGTGTTGATCCATTGACCCCTGTTTGTCATGGATAGAGGACAATCTTTAATTATACCTCCTTTATTTGATGGCACTAACTATGCATACTTGAAAGTACGCATGAGAGCTTTCTTGTAGTCTTTAGATGAAAAATTGTGGCAAGCTGTTGAGATAGGCCGGACCAAGCCGAAAGAAGCACCGGCCAATTGGGATGATGCCAAGATTAAGGCCGCAAACTTCAACAGCAAGGCATTAAATGCCTTATTTAGTGTGGTCACTAATGAGGAGTTCAAAAAGATATCTTCTACTTAAACTGCTAAGGAGGCATGGACCATTCTCCAGACAACCTATGAGGGAACCAAGGCTATCAAGGATTCAAAGCTTCAAAGGCTCACTACAAGCTTTAAAGAAACCAAGATGGAGGAGGATGAGTCATTTGATGAGTTCTATGCCAAGCTCAAGGACATAATGAACTCAGCCTTCAATCTTGGGAAAACCATTCCTGAACCCAAGATTGTGAGAAAGGTGCTCAAATCTCTACCCGAGAGATTCCATGCCAAAATCGCGGCAATCGAGGAATCAAAGGATATTGACAAGATCCCTTTGACAGAGCTGGTTGGTAATCTGCAGACCTACGAGCTAAGGTTAACGAGGATTGGTAAGTCAGGTAAGAGCATGAGCATAGCATTGAAGGCCAAGAGCAGTGACACAAATGAGTCTTCAGACGATGAAGATTCTAAGATGAAATCCTACATCACCAGGCAATTCAAAAAGTTCATAAAGAATGCCAATGGGAAGGGCTTTGACAAGGACCGTAGGCAATACAGTTCTTCTTAGTTCGAGAGCCAAGATAAAGGGAAAAAGCATGCTAGGGATGGCAATCAGTACACTGTTTCCTCAAGAACAAAGTGCTTCGGGTGTTAAGGTTTTGGACATATGAAACAAGAGTGTCCTACATATCTGAAAAGTATTGGGAAGAGCAAGGCACTTGCTTCTACTTTGAGTGACACTAAGCCTGAGAATGATTCCAACAATAAGGATGATGGAATCCTGAATGCTTTCACTGCCACTGTCAATCGTACTGAGGGGATTGTTAAAGATGTGGATGAAGAAGAGAAATTGGTAGAGTCCAAGTTTGAGAAGATGGATGAACAAGATGACATCCACATAGCCCATGCAAAGTTGTACAAGGTCTCAGAGAAGCATGAGAAGATGTATAGGGTTGGCCTCCAAGAAGTTGAGTGATGTGGAGCTTGAGTGAGAAGAGCTTTCCACAAAGTTTGATAAAGCCAATCAGACTATTGGAGTACTGAGATTTGAGAATAATTTCTTGGCTGAGAAGACTAAAAAGCTTGAAGCGGAGCTATTCCAAGTCAGAGCTCAATTGGAGAGGACTTCAAGTGCAAAGCTTGATGAGATGCTCAGTCTTTAGAAATTTGCTTCTAATCGAACCGATTTAGGGTATGATTTCTCTTCTCCTAGTATTGCTTCTACTAGTTCTACTTTTTTTATTCTTCCTGCTAATAATGTTGAAATTGAGAACATTAATGTCAAAACTGATTTATCTAGTGAGAACATAGACAAAGGTAAATCTATCTTAGGAGCACCCCCTAAGCAGGATAAGAAAGAAGTTAAAAACCCTAAGGCTAAGAAGGCTAACTCTCAAAAGCCTAAACAGAAGAAGCAGCATCTCTGTCATCATTGTGGAGTTACCGGTCATATTCGACCAAATTGCTATAAGTGGTTAGCTACTCAACAGAGCAATGACATGGTCGCATCGGGAAACCAGAATCAGTTTCCATCCTCTTTTGGTCCTCTTGGAGATCTTCTCAAAGCCCTCATGTTCCTTTTGAAGTTGAACGGTTTTAATTATTCCCCCTCACCACCAATTCAAGGGTTCACTCAAAGGAAGGGTTCTTCCAAGGTGCGGAAGGAAAAGGGCTCCAAGTGATTCTACCACTTTCTTCTCTCTCATTTTGTTTTTGTTTTTGCATTACTTGTGTGTTTTGCTTTTATTTTGAGTCAGTCTAGTTTTATACTTTGCTTTGCTCAACATGTTTTTGTTTGTTTCTTTCAGTTTTATTTATTTTGTTTTTCAAATAAAAATAAAAATAAAAAGTTGAAAAATCAGAAAAATACAAAAACAATGTATGTTTCTCTACATTGGTACTTATGTGCCTTGGATGGCCATTGAAACAAAGTTTTCTAAATTTTGTATCTTTTGTAACTTAGATGAGCATCTCTATGCACAACTAAGTAAGTGAGGTTTGTGGCTCGTGTTTGTGATGAGTAAGATTAAGTAATCTCTTGTACTTAACACTCGTATCACTCTTTTTGGCGGGAAGGATTAGAAAATCCTAAGAGAAAGGCATAAATAACCATCTCACCACTGTTGCCCGCCAATCATGAATAACATTTGTGTGATTCAGCATAACAAAATTGGAATGTCAAATGTTTAACATAATTGGGTATTTCTTTTTTATCTCTTATATGCCCATGCATGATTTTCTTAATATATATATATATATATATATATATATATATATGCAAAGAAAAATAAAAAGCAACAAGAATAAAATGCTTTAAATATGATTGTAAGCGTGTATTCTAGGAGATGTGAGAGTTATAGAATATACCTCAAAGATAATAGTCCCCATCAAACAGTTATAATTGTGTGTGAGTTAAAGTAATTTTCTCATATCTCAAATCGTCATAACATGTAAACACCTTTGCAATCTTGCGATGTTTTTCACACATAACATGCATTATTCTTTGCTACTCTTGATACATGTACAGGTACAATGTGATTTGGCCATCACAAGGTTTACATGTGTTAATGTATGCTCACTAAACTGTTTTAACTTGTTTTTGAAATATAAAATTGGTTAGACTTGTTGTGTGTGTGTGTGTGTGTGTGTGTGTGTGTGTGTGTGTGTGTGTGTGTTTTGGAATCAAAATGCTTGACATTTTTCTTGTTAAGAGATGTTTTTGAGAGTTTAAAATATTGATTGGATCCTTGGTTAAGTTGCATGCTTGATTGCATTCATATCTGTGTTTTTTCCTTCTTGAAAAACTGTTTTTAAGCAATCTCGACACCTCCTCGACACCTTTCTACACCTGGCTTATCTATCGAGCTTTTTAGCTGTTTTTTATCGCAATCTCGACACCTCTCAACAACTAGGTGGATTGATCGACAAACTTTCTGGGTCCTCGATAGCTCCTCAACAGCTAGGTGGATTGATCGAGCTTCTTTATAAACTTTTCTGTTGAATTGTTCCTCGATAGAACCTCAATGGATGGCTCGATAGCTGGACACGCGTTTAAACCTCGACACCTCCTCAACACATCCCGATCGATCGAGCTTTATGAGGTTCCTATTTAAGCGTTGTTCGCGATTTCTTTCTCACTTTTCTTGATTCTCTCTCGACAGACTCGTCTCCTCACCTTCCAATCACTCACTTCTCTCTCAAAACCTTCAAACCCACATGACTTTCGGCCTTTCCTTGCTTCAAATCAATTGGTATGATCTCTTTTTCTCTCATTGTTCATGCATTTAGACCTAGGTTTTGGGGTTTTTGAAAAAAATTTGGGTTTTTCAAAATTGTTGAGCTTTTGTTAAAATTTTAGGATGGGTCTTTGTTTAAATGATCTTTAAACCTCATGCATTACATCACATGAGTATTATAACAGTATTATCGTGCATTTAAATATGTGCAACTAATTGTGTGCTGGTAGGATTGGATTAGGCTAAGCCCATAATGCTTTTTATATTGCATGTCACATGTTCATGCATTCCCATGCATACGTTCTTTCTCTTCAATATATCTTGATATATTTAAATTGTTTTTGGGACTTTTTTGATTGTCTCTCTCTCTCTCTCCCTCTCTCTTCCGTTTGCATTAATATATGTCTATGGCACCCAAACGCAAGTCTACTTCATCCCGGAACCCTCTTCGTTTCGGGGCATCCACTTCGTCTGATCCTACTCCTTCATCTATTCAGTTCTATGATGAGGATGCCCAAAAGGCCTTCTCAAAGAACTTTTCTTGACGAGGCATTCATTCTGAACGCCAAGTCATCCTAGCAAACTTCGCCGACACTAACCTACCCACTGTCATTCATAGTCGGGGTTGGGAGTCACTGTGTGATGTCCCAATCACATGTCTATCCGTGCTAATCTAGGAGTTTTACTCCAACATGCATGGATTTGATTTTTCAGTACCTCATTTCATCACTCGCGTTCGAGGTATGCGCATTGCTGTCACACCATAGATTGTTGCGGATGTGCTCCGTGTCCCTAGGGTAGAGTTTCCTAACGACCCTGGTTGTGATCATCTTAGGACAGTGTCTAAAGGCGAGCTCATTTTTGCTTTTTGTGAGTGCCCTTCTGAGTGGGATGAGCGTCAGTTCACTTACTGTTTGGGCTTTGCAAAAGGCCCTCGGTTTTTTAACATGGTCATGACTTTTGTTCTTCACCCTCTATCTCACTATAACTCTATCACAAAGCCTCGTGCTCAATTTTTGTTGTCTCTTCTTGAGCATCTTACTATAGATTTTTCTTCTCACTTTATTCTTTCTATCATAAATGTCTATAGGGATATGGCATCCTGTGATAAGCTCATCTTTCCTTTCGTTATCACGAGGATCTTACGCCATTTTTCTATTCCCTTTCCAGCGTCCGACCACTTTACTTACATGTGTGCCATAGACGCCGCTACCATTAAATGGAGTGAGGCGCAATTTAGGTCGAGGCAGTCTAGGTCAACAGCTCCTCCCACCTGTTCGGTTCCATCCACATCCGCTCCCTCCTTTTCTACGAGCGATGTGACTCTCGGAGACATCAAGACGCAGCTTCAATGCATGGATGCTCGCCTTGATACACTTTCTACTGAGTTGTATCAGATGAACATTCGTGTTGGCCGTATTGCACGATGGCAAGCGGTCATGATGATGATGCTACTGCTTCTGAGGATGATGATGATGGAGATGCTAGCTCTTCCAGTATAAATGAGATATCTACTTGACGCTCTTACCCTTTGTCACTCGTGACAAAAAAAATGAGTAGTTTTGGATATAAGAGTAGTCATACATAAGGGGAGAGTTAGTATAGGACCATTTTGTTAGGGGAAGTGTTAATATTTGAGGGATGTGTGAGGATTATTTGTATCTTTTTCTGTTCTCCTTTTTAGATACATTTATATCTTGTACATGGGTCTTGTGACCATTATTGACATACATTGTACTTATTTTCTTTATATGTTGATATATGTTTCTTTCACCTACCCTTACATATGTTGTTTCTTTTCTCTCTTTATGCACATGCTTCTTATTACTTGTATGCAATCTATTATTTCTGTTTCACACAAAGATGCCTTGATGAGTTTTGTTTAAAGTGTTTCAGAAATACAAGTTGTCAAAGTCTACTTGCCATAAACTCTCTTCTTGCAAAATTTTTCAAGAGTTTGTATTAGGATAGATTTTATTGTATTCAACAAGTGAGTATGAGTTGAGTGATTTATGATGTCTCTCATATATTTTTTTGTTTGTTGTGGTTTTGTCACGGATTGCCAAAGAGGGAGATTGTTAGGACATATGTGTTTCGTATGTTAGGAACATATGTCACTATTTTATGTAATTGACTAATCATTTGACAAAATGCACTTTACTTGTATTTTGGTAGATCTAGGATGTGTTTAATACTTCAAAAAACCTTATTTTAAGACCAAGTGTTAAAGTCATGCAAGTCTGTCCAAGATTCAATCTGAGAAAGTGTTTATAATTAAAGCTCGACAACTAACTCGACAGTTACCATCTATCGAGCTTTAAGAGCTGTTCCAGTCCCGTGGCTCGACAACAGCTCGACAAATAGCTATCTGTCGAGTTTTATGAAAAACAAAGTTTCAGATCTATTTTGACCCTAATCTGTGATTATGTGTTTGGGCTTTCTTTTCTCACAACTTTAGACATATAAAAAGATTATTTTAAGGGCTGTCAAAGGGAGAACAAGTTGCACAAGTGTTGAACAAAATTTGTTCAAGCAAATTGTGACCGAAGACAGAATTTGCCCTACTGTGAAGAAGTTGCTGTGTTTGTACACCGGAGGGTTTTGTGACCAAGCATCTTCTCGATCTTCATCATGTGATAAACTGAAGAACTTTACAGCCAACAACCTTCTCTAGTTGGTGATTAAAGTCACGTACTGGAATCTGCGCAATTGGTTAATCACGTACTAAGAGCCGTGCATTACAAAGGAGAGGTTGTCACTACAGAACAAGTCCAATTGGGTATTAGGGTAAAGGTTCAACTGTAAGTTGGTATAAGGTACTGGAAATCTTTTACTTGTAACCTCTTCTTTTGAAAATAGTAGATTCTCAAGAAAGGTGACCTTAAAATCACCCGGTAGGGTTTTTTGTCGTGTTGGTTTTCCCCATTCGTAAACAAATCACTGTGTCAATTTAATTACTGCTGCACTTAGTTTAATTGGTGATTTGTTTTTGCTACCACGCGTTTTGCATGTTAATTTGATTAATTGATAAACTTAGCTAATTAATCAATTGATTAATCACAAGGGGTCAATATGTTTTTGGCCTATCAGCAACAAATAAATACCCCAAGCAATAGGACCAAAATGGGCTTAGACCTATTAGCCCAAGCCTCTACTCCATTGACTATGCCTCATAAAAAAATCTCATATATAACCATCACACATCGAAGTTATGTTGGGTCACAATTCAGATCAAACACATAGTTTAAGTTCCACAAAACAAAATAGGCCCTTCAAGTCAAAGCGTCGACTAACACTTTAACTGTATGTGGGAGTGTCAATTGGTAGTCTTAGGGCCTAAATTAAAGTGACAATCCACTTATGCTTGGAAACTCCTATTTTTTGAATTTTAGCTCCACTTTTCAAATCAAGCTCCCAAGAGGTAACACACAAGTTCAAAAACTTCAAAATAGAAGGATGTGAGAGAAATTTGAAAATCCACATTCCTCTTTAAAATCAAGAGGAACCCATTAGAAAAAGGATGTAGTCTTAAGTACTTAGAAATATATATATATATATATATAATATTTATATACTTGGCATTATGCTTTTATTCCACTATCTTTTTTAATTGTTGCAACGGTTCTCTATATTTCAATTTTTCTAATTGGATACTCCATCGAGGTCTCCTTAATAAGGTTTGTTTGATCCCTGAAAATTGCATTTGAAAAGTACACTAAAATGTCTTTAAAAATCAACATTCTACTTTATTCTTCTTTTGGTCCAATATTAAGGAAGTATATTTTCTCAAAAGCTATGCCCTAATCCACAACTCGTGCTTCTTATTCGGCAGAGATGAATTTTGGGACCTGTACAAGAACTATTTTCACCAATGACTACTCGAAGGTGATCTGCCTATTTGTCTCTATGGTCCATTACCAAGTGGCAATGAATTTAAGGGGATAAAGAGTTCTTGAGGGATGATTATGTACAAATTGAGTCAAATGTGAGGCTTGTATCCTTTTAATTTTTGACCAAACAACCACACCCCCCCCCCCCCCCCGGACAAGTAGCAGAAATATAGAGCACCATGTAGCTTATCTATATAAAAATTAGTTAGTAAAATGAATTATTCACTTGTTTCTTCTCTCTTTTCCTATTCTTGTCACCCACCCTCCACTCCAGTAGTTATCCATGTCTGCTTGTTTATCTGTGCTTGACAATAGTACGGTCAACGCCTTACTTTATGTTAAATGTGTTATGTTACAATGAGTTTAAGTTATTGTGTGAGAATATATTTTAATAGATAAAAACAAGAACCTGCCATTGGTTGTACAAGTTGGGCTATTCAACTAGCCAACGCGCCCCTCCATCTACCAGTTTGGTGTGGTGCATTGACGATGGTGTGTAACGATTGATAGTGAGAGAGGGGGAGAAGTGACCATCATTGATGAAGATTGTGGCCACGGCCAGATCTAGAGAGAAGAGTGAAAAACCTATACTCTACACCTTTAAAAAAAAAAAAAGAAGAAAGAAATCCACTACCTAACTGCTCTGTGTGTCAATGCTGGAGACATCAGTAGAAAGTTGGCCCGAGAGACCTTTGCTCAACTTTTATGCCCGATAGTCTTTTTGGGTGAAGATCGTGGCCTTCCATGGCCAAATTTGGTTTTTCTAGTGAAGATTGCAGTCTTTCAAGGCCGAATGGTGATATGTCATAGCATGCATTAACAACCATATCCAAAGACTTCTTATACTCTTGTTAAGTAAATTAAAGATTTTAGATGAGTAAAATGCCCTCATTTCTTCAATTAAAGAAGCACTTTCACTTTCAAAACTGGTAGGCGTGGGTTCATGTCATAATAGGTTCTAACTTATTGTAGCGCTTGTCATCCAGTAACCTTTCAAAGCCCTAAAAAACTCAAACACATTATAGGTTGACTCTACATAATCTCTCAAGCAACTAGTGAAGCATTCACTCAATTGTGGTAGCAATATTTGCACAAAGACTATGCCTAATGCATATTTCTTTTCTACTTTTTCTTATATTCATCTACATAAGCTTTTTACTAGTTCTAGAATTTCTTAAATTGATTAGCTTTTTACAAAGCTCTAAAATTTCTTAAATTGATTAAAATGGAGAAGATTAATATATGAAGATTGAGAAGTATTGCCAAGATAATAGCAAGAATCTTTTGAATTAGTAAAACGATTTTGATAGCTTTGCTCAGAAAACCAAAACTACGAATACATATGAAATTACTAGCGTAAATTTTTTTTTCTTAGGAACATCTTTAGGACAATAAGTGATAAATGATTGTTGAGTTGTCTTCTTTTTTCTTTTTCTTTTTTTCTTTTTTTGTAAGTAGTTGTTTTGGGTGATAATGCTGGTATTACTAATCAAATTCTCTTAAATTATTTTACTTTTTGATCACTTATTTTTGTTTACTTTCACATAGGTCACACTTTTTAGCAAGTGTGACTTTATAATTCATCTACTTGGATGCTTTCCTTGGTAATTCTACAATTAGAGATGCATTATTCTTTAAGTCTAATTTATACTTTATTGCATTGATTGTTGACAAATGATAATTTATAATTCAAAATCTTTCTCTCTTCTTTCTTACTAGGACGTGTTTAACATATACACCACAATATGAATTGGATTTGAGGGGTTTTAATATATATATATATATATATATATATAAAAGGCTTGTTGCACCACAAACAAGTCCGCTCTTCAAAATTTTCTTTTGTTTTCTTCTTCAACTATTTTCTTGGTTGATTTGTTAAAATTTAAAATTTGTGTTTGGCTTCATCTTGCTAGGTTCTTTTTTCATGATTATTGGTTTATATGTTGTAATTTGTGCTAAAGCTAAATACCTAGAATAGATCAAATAAGATATAGTTTTAGAGCTACCACATAAATTTTTTAGAGAACAAACGTTTTAAATGTATATAATTATCAAAAGCTCAACATAATGAAGTGATTCCATGGTATATAAAAACAAATTTGGACATGTATAAACAATTCTATAATTAATATGTTTGCTTTCCCATGCCCCTTTTATGCTATTTATTGGTTGTCTAAGCTTTACTACACATTTAGTTTCCTTAGTTTTTCACATTTTTTAAATTGTGTGGAAAGGAAAAAAAGAAATCAATATATGTTTTGGGGAGAAAAATTTTTGTAATAGTTGGTTCTCATATATAAGTTTAGTGATGATCAAAATATAAATTATTATAACTTTGTTCAATAGTTTTTATGTGATAAAATGGAAACAAAGTTTGTATAAAATTCTCATTAACTTCTACAAAAATGGGAAATAATGTTAGTTTTCATGTCAAATAATCAAGATTCATTTTCATTTTCATTTTCTAATAAAAATTATATATTTTCCTTTTTTTGTGTTTTGATGCATATCTCAATATATTATAATGTATTACATAATATCTTGCCATATATAATAATTGAAAGTAAGTGCAATATGTTTTATTGCAAAAAAAATAAATAAATAACAATTAGAAAAAATAAGATATAGACTTCCTTACTAAATATATATTATATATTAGAATGTAATCACATTATTTTGAGATGGATTTGGGACTATTAATTACTATTAATTATTTAAAGTCTCAACTACTATTCTCATTTTTTGCTGAACAAAAAAAAATTATTTGAAATTTTCCACCGTATCGTTCGGATTTGAGACTAGTCATAAAATCTAAAGCATTTGACCTCAAAAAAATAAAAATAAGAATAAAAACTCTAATGCATTTTGTACGTGACTACTTGAAAAATAAAATCTTTTGGTTTATAATGGATAAGTGTTTTCTTTAAGGAATTGTGGATAATGCTTAATTTTATCTTGCAACGTCATTATGGACTATTAAGACTTAACGTAATTTTTCTCATCAATGATACATCATTCATGTATTATCCTTAATGCTTGAGAAACTAAGAGGAAAGAACCAAGCTCTAGAAGAGGCTTGACAATTGAAACGAAGCCATACATGATCTTCCGTATGTAAGAGGATTATCCCTTACAAACAAAGGAATATGTCTGACTTCATCTCTGGTTTATCCCTCTATCAAGCCTCTGCTTCTTTTCTTTTTTAATTTTCTTTTACGAAATTTACAGAACCAAGGCTATCAAATACTAGTGGGTATATATCAACTTGAATTTATGAAAATTTTATTGATTTTGAATTTCTTATTTAGAAATTTAATTTGCTAAATTAGAGCACACGTACAATTTCAACAGAATTTTTGCATTTTGGAAATAATTTGAAAATCCAAAATTTTTCAATTGAAAATGAAATAACCAAAATTTGGGTAAAATTTTAACTGAAATTATGCATTTTGAAAATTTGATGTTTTTAGGTGGGTAATCAAAAAACCAAATTTAGCAGAATTTTGACAAAATTTCCACGTTTTAAAAGAAATTTTGAAATTTTAATATTTTGGTTGGAAAATAATTATAAAAAACCCATAATTTATCGTTATTTTGATAGATTCCGACATTGGTTAATATGATCATGAAGTAATGCTAAGACCATATAAAATGACACAACTTGTACCGCAGCTCATCTACGTAGCGAGTTGTGAGTGGTAGAAGTATGTCCTCACATGAACCCAACATCACATATTTACCACTCACAACTCACCACATGAACGAATTATAAGTGGGTAGAGATAGCATAAATCATAGGTAATAGCGAAAGTTACGCCTCCTAGAAATTTGTATGTCGTAAACTTTTCTAGTTTATCGTAGTGAAATTACTTGTGTTTGCATAGAGGTCTTCTCGATCTCAGAAGTGGTCAAACCGTACATCTTTGCAAAGCTTAGGACACCCACCTATTGAAATTTGAACATGGTTTGGTTTGGGTAGTCTTTATCTCACACAACCTTTCCAACAATATATTGCTTGTGTGATTCAAAGATTGTTTGGCTTGGTTTCGATTAAAACCTCAATGTGGTTTGAGTTTCGGTGTTGGAGAGTTTTCTCATTTGTGTGATATCTTTCTCATTTTAGGTCAAATTTAGCGGATCCTCTTATTCTTTAGAAGGTAATTGACATGTCTTCACCTTGGTGCAAAAATCTTTATGATCAAACAGTTTAATTATTTTTTAGCCTAACCTTACACTTAAGTTTTTGTTAAAAACTCTCATGTTTGAGGTATTTTGACTAAATTTATCAAAGTGAGGGTGTTTGATTGGGTTTCTTGGTCTTGATTTCTTCATGTGTGTAATTATGCTTGTTGATGTAAGTACATCATCATTTTAATCAATGAATAAGTAGAAATTATCTCACTCGCTGATTTTGTAAGTAAGCTTGGGATGAAGCACATAAACAAGAAAGGACTAAGCTGATTGGAATACGACATGTGGGCGGAAAAATGATTTCTTAAATGAAACACGTTTTTTGTTTTCTAACTTAACATGTACTTGAGCTTCAGTAAACCTTAACTAGCCCTATTTTAATTAAATGTGCATTTTTTTTTTTATTATAAATATATAGTTGCCATAAGACATGCATGCATGGATTAAAAGAAAAATGAAAAAGGATGTGCTTAACAAAATGCCAACATTTTCTTTATTACAAATCCTCCAAAAAAGAGTTACATAAACAATTGTTTTATTTTAATCTAGTTATGATTGCAATGAGATAAACAGAGCCATATATCTAGTGCTTCATAGCACTGACAATTACTTTTTCTAATTGAAAATTTAGAATTCTTTCTGAAGATATTCAACCACTTTCTTGTCGAGTTGGAAGGCCTTGGTCAGAACATCAAGATTAATGGGAGGATTGGATCCAAAAACAGCATTTGCTATTGTGATTGCGCCTGCATTTTGGCTGCTTAAACCAGAAATGGCAATTGCATTGGTTTTTCCCACATTGACTTGAAAGTGAATGAGACCGACTGGAAAGACAAAAACATCTCCTTTGTTTAGGGTTTTGGTGAAGAGGCGATTATCGGTGTTGGATGTTACAAAACCAACGAAGAGAGTACCCTCCAAGACTACTAGGATTTCAGTGCCGCGAGGGTGAGTGTGGGGAGGATTTTGTCCATATGGTGCAAAGTCGATTCGAGCAAGGGATATGCCAAGGGTATTGAGGCCAGGAAATGTGTCCACATTCACATTAGTGACATTTGACCCAACTTTATTATATGTGTTCCCAGGAATGTTCAATCCACGAAAGTAGAAATCATCAGCTGTGACAAGCTTTGGATCCTTGCAGAACTTTCCATTAACAAATACTGCATAAAGGAATATTTGTTATGGACACATTAAAAAGAATGCTTAAAACTTCAATGCAGAAAATAATAAGGCCAAGTAGCTAATATTATTTCATCCATATTTATATTCTAGTTAGTGTAGATTCTTTACATGACAAAAATAATGCAGAAACTTGAAAAAGGAAAAAAGAAGAGTTTGTACGAGCTGACTTGTCGGAGTAGTCCTTTAGTGCAACACAGAAGTCCTGCAGAGGAGCGGGGTCAGAGGCAGAGGCAAGAGAGAATGCCAAGGCGAAGAGGGCAACAGTTACAAGGTAAGCTTTACTCATATTTCAGGCTTACACGATCTTCTGTTCTATATATTTTTGCTTCGGGATTCGGGTTAGGGATGAAAAATGTTGAATGGAAAGCATATCTATTTATAGATTAGACACTTTGAATAGGTCTGATTTTCCATATGTGAATGATGCATTAAGTCTTCGACTAGTACCAATTTTCTTTTTGATATCCAAATTATTCTTTAACCACTATCACGCGCCTTAAATGTTCACCAAATTAGACCAGTTCAATGAGATAACGTTACGCTTATATATGTACTAAACCTGTACTCTGTCCACAAAAGATAAAGCTCTCAACTTATTGAACACACCATCTCTACGTATATTCAACTTGGATGTGTTTCTCAAAACAAAAACTAAACTTGGATGTATCTTTATTTCAAGGGGTTGTTAATAACTTAATATTTTGGTGGAAAGTTTCTGCGTGACTTCGGCTTACTTCAATGAAAGTGCTTGAGAAATACTATTGTAGAACCCATAATTAGATGGATTCAAAGCTTCTAGTGTATTACGTAACTGCAATAATGAAAGTCCAATTGAAGATCAAGTGGTTAAGTCTTTGCCAATGGAAGGCACCATAACCTTTCAAATGTACTTAAATTTCTTCATTCAATTATATTTCTTAATCTAATTCATGTTAGGAATTTAACCTAATTCATGAAACTAAGAGAAAGGAAAAACAGAGAAAACAAATATATATGCACCAAGAACAATCACATGACACAAAGATTTATGTAGTTCAACAATATGTGCCTATGTCCATAGAGTTGCTGTGATTTTTACTATATCAGGGAGAAAAATACAATTTTCAATACAACAAACTCTAATTTGAGGTAACAAATAAATACCCCAAGTAACAGGACCGAAGTGGGCTTAGACCTATTAGCCCAAGCCTTTACTCCATGGACTATGCCTCACATAAAATCTCAGTTATAATTAGAGAGGTGCTACGTCCACAATAGTTTTACAACATTTTCACAACAAATCATAGGTGGTTAGTTATTATTAGTTCAAATTTGAAATTAATACTAAAATTACTTTTTTGCCTCGGCAATAATAACCAGTAACAACCTGCCACTTAAAATTTGTTGTAAAAATGTTGTGAAAATGTTGTGGACATATCATTTCTTTTTTTTAATTATCATGCTTCCAAGTCGGATTGGGTCACAATTCAAATCGAACACATAATCTAGCTCCATGAAACCAACACAGGCCCTTCGAGTCAAAGTGCCGATTGACACTTTGACCCTAAGTGGGAGTGTCAATTGGCAGTCCTAGGGCCTAAATTTTAGTGACAATCCACTTATGCTTAGAATTGAAACTCCAATTTCCTGAATTTTAGATCCACTTTTTTATTCAAGATCCCAAGAGGTAATACATGAGTTCAAAAACTCCAAGATAGAGGAATGTGAGAGAAATATGAAAATCCACATTCCTCTATAAAATCAAGTGGAAACCATCAAAAAAAGGATGTAGTCCTAGGTATTTAGAAATATATATATATATATATATATATATATATATATATCTAACTTCAAAAATTCCTTTCAACCACCGATTTTGTCAGAGATCATGTTTATCCAACATTGATTCCCATGCTTGAATAAAATCATCCTCATACTCATGATCATGCATGTAACTTTTAAACTCTTCAACAAATGAACTTGAACTTCTAAAAATATTGTTAAGATGTTTGAAAGCATTTTGAAATAAATGCAATTGACATAAACGATGATAAGATTCTAGTAACGCTTATGCATTTGCTTTAGCATCTTGGTTAGTAAAAATTGTAACTAGCTTCTTTCCACACCTAGCTTGTATTAATGTTAGAAATAATCAGGAATAAGATTTAGCAGTTTCTTCACACAATAATGCAACACCAAAGACCGCTGTCTATCTATGATTATTCGCTCCAATTATAGGTGCCAATGATGATTTTTATTGGTTCAGTACATAGAATCAAAATAAACTACATCACCAAACAATCATTTGTTTAGATTGTAAATACTCTTAGAGTGATTTGCTAATTTTACTGGCAACCAATATGTTCCTTTGCAATGGAAATTTACGTCTACTCCATGGAGTTACAACTTCATGATTGTGTTTGGATTTCAAAAAAAGTAACACAATATTTGCAATTTTGTTGAAAAAACATAACCATGTAGGCTTCACAACCAACTCTTAAATCCTTTCTAGATATCTTTCCCTCACATTCAACTTCCTTCTTTAAACCAGCTTTATAACAATATTTGCAGGATATAATCTATCTTACTTTTGTTCAGCCAATCTTTACGGGTATTGAATTTAACATACCCAACATACATATTATTCTAATATGGATTTACGTAATTCTTTAAATCAAATGTTATTCCAATTTTTGGAGTTATATATTTTTTTAGTGGTTGCCTTTTCCAAGAACGATAAGATAATCAACCCACACAATTTCTTCATAGTTGCTCTTCCCTTCTTTCTCCATTATGAATAAATTAGTATTATTTTAAGAAGAAATAGATGAAAAACCTTGGCACTTATACGATCATTCTATGCCACCACCAAAAATAAGAGACTTTACTGCTTTTAATACAATGATTTCACAAGAAATAGCAATCTAAAATGAATATTTTGATGTAGGAAATTCCTTTTGAATCAGATATTAGTATTAGAGTCTAATTTAATTACTATACAACATGTAATTCAATACAAAAATTTTATTCACCACGAAGAACTTTTTTTTTGGTAAACATGGAATATATTAAAAGCTAAACAACAGCCACAGGGGCTGTATAGTTACAAACCCGGTTACAAAATAGACCAGAGAGGTCTTGCATCAACAATTGGGACATCTCCACAGGCGGAGTGTCTAATATACAAAAATCATGTTGACTAAAGACTGCCTTCTTGGCCTGTTGTAAAAGTGGAAGCTTTAATACCAATTTGTTGAGAATAGCAGAAGCATGAATATCTATTTGTTGTGTGCGTATCCAAATAACAATGGGTTTATGGAAAATAGAAATAGAATGACAAAAGAAACAATCACACGAGAACACAAAGATTTAGGTGATTCGGCTTTTGGCCTACATCCACAGGCGGTGTCGAGGAGAAAGTTTCACTAACAAAAGAAAGAGATTACAAGATGGTACCAAAACACTCTCACAAAACCCAAACCCCAAATACACCCAAAAGAGCTTTTAATCACCAGAAGCACATGACTAGAGAAAACCTAAATTTCTCTCTCAAAACAAAGCACGGCTTAGAACTCTTAAATAATATGAAGCTGCGTTTTCTCACTAACTTCAACAATTGCCGCATAACAAATATACTTATACAAAGTATAAGTCGGCTAGGGTAAATAATGAGAGCATATCACAAAGTTGGCAAACACATAGTCCTATTAGTTCTAGGACTTGGTCAACTCCTTTGACCAAATTAAAAGCCACGTAACAACATGGCCAGAGCGTCGGCGCAGGCATTAGATTCCCTGTAACAGTGCTGGATCTTCCACAAAGGGTGCCGGTGCAACAGGTTCTTGCAATCATCAATAAGAGGAGCATATTGAGCAAAGGACTCTGTATTGCAAGTTAAAAGGCTTATAACAGCTTTAGCATCAAGTTCTATAAGTAACTCTTGGATTAGTAGCTGGTTGCAAAGAATGAGACCATCCCGGATGGCCCACAGCTCGGCTTCAAGGTTACTAACCTTGCCGATTCTTCTGAGGAATCCCTTCACCCATCTGCCATGATCATCATGAATGAGTCCACCCCCACCCGCAAAACCTGGGCAGCCCAATGCCGAACCATCCGTATTTAATTTAAACCATCCTGGGCTTGGGAGTTTCCATCTAACCTGAATTAAATGTTTTTTTAGGATAGGCACTTGGGGAATGACAAGACAAGAGAACTCAGATGCAAGGATTTCAACATCACTCATCAGAGAAGGTTTGAGATTAGAATGTTGAAAGTTGCATCTATTTCTTTGTAACCATAGATTCCAAATACCAAAAAGGAAAAAGGTGTCCCAGGTAAAGGATTTATTAGGAATGGTGCTACTGTTGAGGGCATTAGATTTAAGCCATCTATTACAGGGAGAAGAGAAAAATTCAGGGTCATTAGCAGGAATCCATGCCTCAATCCAGAAACTTTTGGCCACATGACAATCCCTAAGGAAATGAGAAATGTCTTCCACCCGAGAGCAATGAATGCATGAGGGGTTTTCAGTGATCTTTGGGTAACATTTGAGCTTCCAAATCCATTTGCCATCATAGGAGAAAGTAGGACCTACCTCTCCAAAAGCCAGATTATAGGCATGTTTAGAATCAAAAAGGCCTTTGGCTTTCCCATCCTAGCAGAGAATGTCCTTGCCAACTGAGGCTTTTCTAAGGGGAATGGCTTTCAATGTCAACAACCAATTATCAGGAATTACAAAGGATATTTGGGAGCAGTCTCATTGACCATCAACTATGGTGTTCTTTACCATGAGATTTTCTTCAGCAAGAGTGAGGGGACCCTGTATCAACTGCCTGAGAGGGCCAAAGGTGGTCCATTTCTACCAATAATCCAGTGAGATCCTTTGGTGCATAATTCCTCGCTTTTGCTGATGGCCGACCAAGTTCTAGAGAACCCATGCTTGCGAGGGTGATTTCTATTCAAGTATTTCCTTTTGAGAGTTTTAGCCCACAACTCCCCTTTACAATTTTTGAATCTCCAACATAACTTGGTTGTAAAAGACAGATTTTTCTGTTTAGCAGCTTTAATTCCTAAGCCTCCCTCATCTTTATGGCTAGTCACCTTATCCCAACTAACAAGGTGAATTTTCCTTTTAACCTCTATAGATCCCCAAATAAAGTTTCTATTAATTTTATCAAGAGCATTGTGAATTCTGGCAGGAAGGATTGTGCCTTGCATAATATAGGCAGGGAGGGCCGAGATAACAAAGTTAGTGAGGACACATCTCCCAGCCATTAAGAGTAGGTTGGACTTCCATCTAGCCAACTTACTTTTCACCTTATCAATGATGAAGTCAAAGTCATGCCTCGTGGAACCCGATTGTTTTAGGGGAAACCCTAAATGCTTCCCTAAGTTTGAGGTAGCTTCAAAACCAATGGTTTCACAAATAGAATCTTGGGAAAACTGGGAAACATTGGGAGAGAAGAATATTTTGGATTTTAACAAGTTAACTTTAAGACCAGATAGCTCGCAAAATGACTCTAACACATCTTTGATGCTTTGGCTATTTTTGAGGCCAGCTTTGGCTAAAAGAACTAAATCATCAGCATAACACAAATGAGAGAAGGCAGGTCCGCCACAAGCTACCTTTAGGGGGTCCCACAGATTGTTAGAACATTTGTCATGAATGAAGAAACTTAGCATTTCCATACAAAGGATGAAAATATATAGGGGAAAGGGGGCCTCCCTGTCTAATACCCCTCGAAGGCAGAAACGGATCCAACTTACCTCCATTGAACAGAACGGAGATGGATGTTGTCGAAACACAACTTAAGATAAGCTTTATCAAGCGGGGGGGAAATTTAAACAGGTTGAGCATATCTCTTATGAAGTTCCAATCTAGCCTATCGTAGGCTTTTTCTAAGTCAATCTTAACTGCCATGAAACCAGATTTTCCTTTCTTTAAGTTGAGGGTGTGGATTAACTCTTGAACAATGATCATGTTGTCCATACCCCGTCTCCCAAGAACAAAGGCAGATTGGAGGGGAGAGATAATTTGATCTAGAAAGGATCTAAGTCTTTGGATAATGAGTTTGGATATAATTTTGTATGAAGTGTTGCAAAGACTTATAGGACAGAAATGATTAATGGATTCAGGACCCTGGCATTTAGGTATTAGGACCAGAAGGGTTTGGTTAAGATAATCAGGGATGGAGCTAGTCTGAAAAGCCTCAAACACCACCTTTTCAACAAACTCACGAACAATGGACTAGGAGTTTTGATAAAAGCCTGCGTGGAAACCATCCAGTCCAAGAGCTTTGAAAGGCTTAATGGACCATAGGGCATCCCTAATTTCCTCAAGAGAGATGGGGTGGTTGAGGGAGTCCAAGGCTTCCTCAGACAGGACATTGGACCAGCTGGGTATCACCCAAAGGTTTCTGAGTGCACTATTTTTCTCAATACAGAACAGCTTTAGAAAACCTTTTCTAACAACATCTGCAACCTCATTCGCCTCATGCACCCAATTACCCGAGCTATCTATGATTTTTTCTATCCTATTTCTTTTCCTTCTAACAATGGTAGAGTTATGAAAAAAGGAAGTATTTCTATCGCCAAGAATAGCCCAATTGTATCTCGATTTGGTGGCCCAAAGATCATGTTCTTGTTGAAGGATAAGGTTGTATTCCTCTAACAAAGTCCTTCCCAGATTTATAAGGAATTGGTTAGGGTTGCTAGCTAGAGCATGCTGAGTGCCTTTGATTCGAGCTTCCAGTCTGCTCTTTTTATGAAAAACATTGCCAAAAACTTCTTTGTTCCACACCCTGGCTGCATTAGTGAAGGCTAAGTTATTGGCTTGTAGAGACAGGGAATCATTCCAATTATACTAGACAAGTTTTTTGAAGAGGGGGTGAGATAGCCACATAGGTTGGAATCTAAAAGGTCTATTAGTATGGTTCCCATTACTTGGGTTGAGGCTAAGAAGTATAAGGTAGTGGTCAGAGTGCAACCTGGTAAGATGATAAACAGAGGCCTCAGGGAACATAGTTCTCCAAATAGAGTTAGCAAAACAACGATCAATTCGTTCTTGGATGAAGGCAAGAAAGTCTCTCTTATTAACCCAGGTGAACCTAGATCCCTAGAAACCCAAGTCCAGAAGATTACAGGAATTTAGGCATTGCTAAAACACCATAGCTCTATACATATTAATAGGTCTCCCTCCAAGCTTATCCTCACTCAAGAGGATTTCATTAAAGTCTCCTAACACTAGCCAAGGCAGATTGTGAAGGGTAGCAACTTGGTTTAGGTTATCCCACAAGATATGTCTTTCCCTATATCTAGGGCTTGCATAAATAGCAGTAATGAGCCAAGACAGGTTTAAAGAATGTACCTTAATGACTGCATGTATCTCCTATTCTGTAGATGCAAGAATGGTGACATCCATGATTTCGGTGTACCAAAGTACCCAAATCCCTCTAGTATAACCCACAGTATCAGCATGGGCCGCTCCATCGAAAGAAAGCCCGTCAGTAATCTCTTTTGCCCTATTTCCACCAACTCGAGTTTCAGTTATGATCATCATTGAGGGTGAGTGGCAACTAATGATATTATCCACCAACTGATGGAAGTTGGGGTTTAATGCACCCCTGCAATTCCATAATATAATATTCATAGATAAATGGAGATTCGGGTCGGGGCACATCAATTGGAGGAAGAGTCCTCATCTGGTCCATCATGGTCCATCCCATTTCCTTCAGAAGAGTCTTCGTGAACCCCTCTCCCTGCCTGAGCACCAAAATGTGTTTCATCACTCCCATCATGCATTCCCATTGGCTGACTACCAAACTGAAAAGTTTGGATCGGGGCAAAGACTTGAATAATCTTCCTTCCGTCGCCCATTATGTTGATTATTATAGGTCTGTCCACAAACATTCTCCTCTCCAAGAGAGTGTCTGGTTGGCCTAAGTCTCCCAAGATTAGCTCCCTTGATCTTAAGGGAAGCCCTCTTCAACCCAGGATCTGACTCTCCTTTCTTAATGGCCTGTCTATTAGGAAGTTCCACCAAGGGTTGTGCCAGTTGAACTAAGCTGAGTCCAAGAAAGGGAGATAGCCATTCCTTCGGCTCTCCGGAGTGAGCGGAAATATGTGGCTCCAAGCCTTCATCAGTTCTTCCTCGAACCAGCCCATGATGTGAGTTGGGGTTGCTTTAATCTCGGTGATTGTGACGCTTGAGATGACTATGATCTTCCCTTTGTAAAAGATTCCCCATTCCTGTGTTTCTGGGTTCACCATTGACTTTTCCTTTCCCTTTGAGCTGGTTGCTTTGGCCATGTTTGTTCTGGTTAAGTTTAGGGTTGGGCATGTGTTTAGGGGAAGAAGAAATATTGGGGTTTTGTGAGTTTTTTGGGGAGTGGGGTTCACCAAACGAGAAAACAATGGGCGGTAGAGGTTGTTTAGGGGATGTGTGACCTGGCACAGCAAAGTCATGTCCCATCTCACAGGAAGGATGTGAAGGCCTGGGGTGAGAAGTAGTGTCACAATGCACAACCGGGTTCTTTCTTTTGGCATCCCTAGGCCCACGTGATGGTGACCGAGATGAGGGAACGGATTTCGAATCACCTTTTTGCAGGCTAGGGGCTAGTCTTTGGGCTCGGGGTGGGCACGGGATTTAGGATACTTGTCCTTTCTTCTAGAAACCAAGGTCCAAGGACCGTAGGTCTCTGATGTAGCATCGCGAGTGGGGGATGGTGTAGAGGTGTTCATCTCCGGTGAGTCCATATGCACCCCTTCATGCACCAAAAATGGGCAGGCTTCCCTTTTGTGACCAACTCTGCCACAAGCAAACCAGAGAGTGTTTAAACCTTCATAGATGACCGGTTGGACAAATTTACCAATCATGATGGTTTTGATCAAAGGTTTATCGAGATTAACCTGGACACAGATGCGAGCAAATCGGCCTCATGACTTAGAGGCAATGTGTGTGTCTATCCTAAGCACAGGGCCAATGGCTTGTCCAATTTCCTTGAGAGCCATCAGTTTGAAAAATTCAATCGGTAATTTCGGGAATCTCACCCATACTGCAACAGATGAGCATTTGGTAGTGGATGGTTTAAAGTATGGTTCCCAACCTCTGATAAACAAGAACTGGCTAACAATAAACCAAGGTCCCTCCTTAGGACTTTGTCATAGTCCTCAACTAAGCCAAACCTGATCAAGTAGAAACCAAATTCAAGGTCAATGCATTCCATATGGCCCACTGGTTTCCATAAAGCTAGTATCTTATTTTGCAGGAAATGAAAACCCACATTCCTACCAAAGGGTTTAATGATAAGAGCGAAAGCCCATCTACCTTTAAGACGGGCTTTATCGTCACCCGAAAAGCGCACAGCTGCAACACCCTCAGTTAGATCATCCAGTTCATCATCAGAAAAGGTCTCATCCTCCTCAAGAGGGTTGAAACGAAAAGCCTGTGCGTACGCACCAGGCAAGTCCCCGAGGAGCTTATCTTTGAAGGATCCATCACCGAAGGAGGGGTGTGAATCTTTAACTTTTTTTGTACTGCGCTTCAACTCCGCCTCTTCTTCTCTAGAGCGTTCTTGAGTTTCTCTCTCCATCTGATTTTCTTAGAACTTTAAAGTTTAATTAATTTTTATTTCAACCATAATAACCATTGCTCCTAATACAACTCTATATAACGTTAAAGTTGTTGTGTGATTGAGTGATGAGTGTAATCATGAAAGAAAGAGCAAACACAAAAGTTTATGTGGTTTGTTCTAATATTCACCCATGTCCATGGTGGAAAGTCATTGATGACAACATCTTGTGTTATATTAAGCTCTTGTGATATAATTTATATATATAATAATAGGTGAAGCTGAGAGAAACTCAAATTAGAATTCCAAATTAGAGTTTCAATTTTGTGCCATGTGTTTTAAATTATTTATTCTTAAAGAGTTTTATTTCTTAATTTTAAAATCAATTTTGGAACCATATCATAAATATTCATCCAAGTGAGCTATTAAGTACAAAAACCAAAGAATCTAGAATAAATGAATCGTAAAAAAATAAAATTGTGCTTTACAATAAATTTTTTTTTTAAATGGACAATTTATATTTTATACCTAATAATATCCTTACAAAATTTTTTAAAGAGTTAACAAAATATAAAAATGGCTATTAATTGTATTTAAATTATATATAGGAATTATATTATGCATCTTATTGTATATTTTTAAGTGTATCTATGCATATGCATGGAGTTACAAGTTAGTAATTATAATTTAAGATTTATATACTAGAGAACCCTAAACTAACCCTAGGCTAACCATAAACTAAAACAATTTTTTTTTTAATAAACTATCCCAATATTAATTTGCTTATTTTAAAAGTGCATGAGCCTACCATTATAGTTTGGATCATATTATATTATTATGTCTTAAATATAACAATTCTAGTTGTATTGTGCATTATTGGCACATCTTCAAGGTATACGACATACCAATTATATTTAAGAGCAAAATACATTTGGATTGGACAAAAAAGCATAAAATATATAAAGAGATTTCTGAATTTAATTTCAAGCACTTGTGAATAATTAGTGAAGGTACAAAAGAGAAGTTACAACCAAAATGAAACAAGGGGCTTCCTATAGCTAGGCACACAACATCTTAAATTTTTAGGACTTAATTATATAAAAATTTTAAAAATTTAAGGATGAAAATAGAACTTGGACTATATTTTAGGAATGAAAAGAATATTTGATATAACCTCAAAATTGTTAACACAATTTACTTCAAAACAAATTTTATTATCAAAGCCTTTGTTTTTTAATAAAAGAGTAATAATCTAATTAAAATTCAATTATAAAGATTTCAAAATATTTTAAAATTATTTTCTGTGTAACTTAAAATATTCTTTGATTTAGTCACACTAAAATAGAAAGTTGAAATTTTATAAAATTTTATTGGTTCATGAATTATTGGTTGGTTTTGAATTGATATACGAATCAAAATCGACAAATTCACATTCACATTCACATTCCACCCATTGATTAATCAAAAATTCATTTCAACTTTTAAAAAAGTGTTGTTTAGGAGAGAATTCATCGGTTTAGTGTAACCACATTTTTACATAAAGGTAGACCCCTTAAATGTGGGACTCATCCCTATATAAGAGGATTATTACTTATGAGTACACATTATTTTCAAAAGTAGTAGTCAAAGGGAATAATTAATAAGTATTGTGTACTTGTTTCCCAGTAAGCCAAGAACGTTGATGATGAGTTCATTAGTAAAGTTTTCTCTCTTGAGATCGGGCCTAAGGTAGGTAATCAGTTGGAATTGGAATTGGGATTGGCAAATAAGGCTTAGGTTAGTGTGTTGTTTCAAACATGTTAATCCCAGTGTTTGATCTGATTTTGTTGTTTGATCTATTCTCCCTATTTTGGTGATCTGGGTTTTTGAATTTTTGTTCATCTTCTTATCTATCTGGCAAAAAAGATTTAGAGAAAAATTAGAGACTTGTTTTGGGTCTTCTCACAGAGAGGGAGAGGGGTAAATAGTCTTTTCATTTTAGTTATTGGTGTCCAGCTCATCAAATGTCATGTGTTGTGCACATGCCTATAAATTTATATCAAAGTAAACACCAAACTAACAACAAGGGCTTAGTGATACAAAATTTTGATTTTAGGGGGTTGGTTGTGCTTTTTCATAGCTTATGGGGCAAAGGGTAAACTTTTGTGTAATTTAAGGTAGAAAAGTGTAAGTTCTCAACAAAATAAAAAACCTCAAGTTTACATAAATATATAAATATATAATTAAATAGAGGTTCATGTTCAACTATGGGCGTATTATTTATACTAATATTTAAAGAACTTTCCCTGTTTGGACTAAACATTTTTTTGCATGGGCGGCTCTAAACTATTCTTAGAGGGTTCAAACCCCCTGACTTCCAAAAAAAAAAAATTATATATAAATAATATTTTTTTTGTTAGTTTAATACTATAATATTTTTTCTTAAAATATATTTGCACACCCTGACTTAAATTTTACACACCGACCCTTATTACAAGTATTTCCAACTCTAAGAATAAAAAGTAAGTTTGTGAATTGTAATTGTCACTATTTTTTATAAATTTATATTATGTGTGTGAGTGTGTCTAATATTAATTGTGTGTATTACTTTTTGTTATAATATTATTTGTGTGAATTATGATGTGTGTGGATGTTTGTGTGTATATTATAATATAAATATATATAATTTAATAATTAGGAAATAGATATGGTTTGTTACATGTGTGTATATTGTTATCATATTATAATAACTTTTTGTTATAAAGTTAGTAAAATTCAAGAAAAAAAAAACATAAAGTTAGTGGTTGTCCCAGCGTTTGATTGGTTAAGTAGACACTAGTGTATAATTTTATGTATGAATGAGTGTGGTTGTATGTGTCAATAATTACTACAAAGCCAATAAGTTTAGTTTAGTCATTTGGTTTAAAATATTTTTATAAAAACAGTAACAAATAGATAATAAAAACTGCATAAAAATAAAAATGTTAGATAAACTTAACAAAATAAAATAATTATAGGCTCATAGCTACCCACATTGGCAATAGATACTTAAAATAAACTATCATATAATAATTCAAAGTTTGAATACTTGTAGAAAAAAATTGTAAAACTTCATGTATTATTTTTTTATTTTTTTATTTTTTGTCGGAAACTTGATATATTCAAGTTCTTTTTTATTAAAAAATGACCCCCCTACACAAAATTCCTAGAGTCGTCACTGTTTTTTTGGTTCCAAAATACTCTTACATCCTAAATTTAAGTAGAGATAAATCTTAAGGATAACATAGTAAAAATACATCTTTAACTTTCACATATAACTTTGCCTACAAAATAGGCAACGCTTAACTCTCATGTTTAGGTTCAGTTGATTTTCAAACTAAGCATTACTCCTCACGTTTAGGTTCAGTTGATTTTCAAACTAAGCATTACTCCACATTTTCACTTTTCTTTCTTCTTTCTGTTTTCTTTTTTCCTTTATCAAGACTTAACTCTCTTTTTTTTTCTTTTTTTTTGCATAAAAAAATAAACTTAACTTTTTTTAATACCCGGTAACCCATGCTCCATAATCTCATCTCACATTTGGTTTTTTTTTTACCCCTCAAATCTCTTTGTTTTGATTTTGAAGAAAAAAAATACTAAAAAGTAGAGAGAAAACTTAAGGATAACATGCTAAAAAAATATCTAACTCCCATGTAAAACATTGCCTACAAAATGGGACAATTGTCACATCAGTTACTCAATTTATTTTTCCTCAATTCCTCTCAGTTCTATCTTCTTTTTCTCTATACTATCATCATCATCTTTTCTAAATTCAAAATCCAAAAGAGAGAAAACTTTACTTACAAAAACAAAAGTGCAGTTCTAATTGTTCAATATAACATGTGTGTTAATGTACATTACTCTTTTCAATTTTGTTTTTATAAATAACTCAATAGCCTTCTAATTATTTGGACTTTGTGTCTTCTTCTTTTCTTTATTTTTCTTTGATTACTATTACAGTAGAACATAGACTAAACGTAGAACACAAACTGTGCAATTAGGATAAGTATCAAAGTGCAGTTCTAATTGTTCCAGTATAACATGTGTGTCAATGTACATTACTCTTTTCAATTTTGTTTTTATAAAGAAATCACCAGCCTTCTAATTATTTGAACTTTAGGTCTTCTTCATTTCTTTATTTTCTTATGGTTATCTTTTTCTTTTTTTTAATACGCGTTTGTGGGTTAAAACTTAATCATTGCTTTTTTTATTTATTACAATAGTAAGGTGCTTTTTTCTTTGATTACTGTAAGGACACGATTCGTAACGAACCGTAGCGGTGTTGGGTTCGTACGTAAAAAGGCCCAAACAATATCATTTGTAGAGCGTGAGTTTAGAAGGCTAGGCCTTAGTCACCAGGTGATGGGTTTTTCGTGGTAATCGTGCGTGTCTAGGTTATCTTCACCCATGGAGACTTTCTCCTGGAGGTGGGCTGGGAGGCTCTGGCTTTTGGCCATTTTTCCCAGCCTCCTCTCTAGGTTACTGATTTTTCCTTTTATACCCGCCTGTGTTCACTGTCTTTCGTCCACGTATAGGGTCAACATTTCCAAGGCTGATATTTGTCCCATCAGCCCATACCCAAAGTCATTGGGGGTGGTTGTAAAAGCCAAAGAATGCGGCTATGTCAGGTTAAGAGTATTGAATGGCAGTAAGGGCAGCTTTCTCTAGATATTTTAGATCTTTCTTCCGAGTTTCAGTCCTATACCATTTTTACCCCTCTTTCTAGGGGGACTTTGGGTCTGCCGAGGACTAAACTGCCCTCGGCGGTATCCATAGGCTATCTTGTCGAGCTTGGGCCATAGCCCTCCTTGGCTTGGGCCTTTGGATTCTCCCCGGATAGATGGGTCTGGCCCATAAATCATTTGAGCCCCACAATAGTCCCTCAAAACCCGGCTGTCCAACCTCTTGGTTGGAAAGGGGGTTTTGATAATACCGAGCTTTTATGATGGCTCCTTTAATTCGGCCCTTCATTAATGCAGATGGTTTTCCGTCTGTCCAAGAAATATACTGATCTACGAGGCGTTTTTTGATTTTACTCCTGACGCGTTCTCGTCGTTTGATTATTCAAAACACGCTTTTAATGACTTCCCTTTACGAGACTCATTTACATTCGACGATTCGTCTGACGAGACGGAGAAATGGAACGGACACATCTTCGTTTTCAGATTCTTTTGGAAACCTTAACGAATTCAATGCCTTCCGTTTTGCCCTTCCTATAAGAAGACAAGTAGGAAGCTATTACTTTCGTGCAGAGACCCTTTTATTTTTCTGAGATTTGAAACCTTTTGCCTCCCTTAGCGTTTACTTAACTCAGTAGTTATACACTAAATCACAGTACATTCACCATAACAAATGATGAAGAAACCATACCCCTCCTCAAAGCGTCATGTTCTAATAAAGCTCGAAATGGTTCGGTCAGGGCAAGGATGGCGGAGGCTTAAGATTTGTCTTACCTTCCTTTTAGCCAAAATCCGAAGCAGGAATTCGTCACGTCAAACTTTCGGCGTGACTGAGTCGAGAACACCCATCATCAGTATCAACCGCGCTCTCATGAGCATACCTAATATGGCTCCAGTGTGTTGGGAGTCAGGATCGAGGCAGGGACTAAGTGCCCCTGCTTCTTCCTCTCTTCGTTCACTGGCACCTCCTTTTGCCTCCCTTTCTTAGTCTTCCCAGCACCAGTTCCATCCTGGTGCTTTTCTTTCTCCCTCTTTTGCTCATTTTTCTTTCTTTTCATCTCTTCTCTCTTCTTCTCCTCCTTCTTTACTCATGTCCTCCATCTTCTTTATTCATCTCCTCCATCTTCTTCTTCCTTCTCCTTCAAATTCTTCTTCCTTCTCCTTCATCTTTTTCCAAAGAAGGTTCTTCTTTCGATATGAGCAATACTGAGGCAGAAATTGGAGAGACTTCTGAAGACGAGTTTAAAAGACACCTGGCTGTTTACTTATCTGTACTGCGAATGTTAGTGTTGCTTCGGCAGCTCACCTTTTGTATAGGCTTGTTTGAGCCCCTCTTTGTACGTTGTAATAATTTTTCATATTAATAAAAATTGTCGTTATTTTACTTCGCATGCTCTGTCTCTATGTTTTTACAAATTTGCAAACGCTGCTCAGCATAATAATATAGCATTTGAATCGATGACAACTAAGGCCAAAATGCTTGCTAATAAAAGAAGTCACCACAACTTTAACAGAATTGCTTGAACTAGCAATGCGTACCTATGAATAACGGTAATTGCCCGAAACAATGCCGAGATTAGAACTGGATGCTCTATGCGGTGTAGGAAGTAATCGTTCGAAGACATATCACCCGCAAAAATGAACAACCCCCTTAGGCTACCGAATAGTGGAGTGCCCCACCATCATCTTAACACTTTTATTGGCCTTAACATTTTACAGTATCTGAGCCGGGGACTTTTCCCATCCGAGCAGTTATAAAACTTGTAATTTTTCTTTCTCTCTTTTTTTTTTTACTTGGTTTCCCCATAAGCTTGAGTCCGAGGACCATGCAAGGCCTTGGTTCTGTCCAAAACTTGTAATTTTTCTTTTTTGTACTTGGTTTCCCCATAGGCTTGGATCCGAGGACCATGCAAGGCCTTGGTTCTGTCCAAAACTTGTAATTTTTCTTTTTTTGTACTTGGTTTCCCCATAGGCTTAGGTCCGAGGACCATGCAAGGCCTTGGTTCTGTTCAAAACTTGTAATTTTTCTTTTTTGTACTTGGTTTCCCCATAGGCTTGGGTCCGAGGACCATGCAAGGCCTTGGTTCTGTCCAAAACTTGTAATTTTTCTTTTTTGTACTTGGTTTCCCCATAGGCTTGAGTCCGAGGACTATGCAAGGCCTTGGTTCTGTCCCTGGGCCCCCATGCAGAACGGGCCTGGGCCGCGAGTTTACTGGGCCCACAAATTAAGAGGTATTTCCGTAGTCTTTGGTCACGCGGTACTTTTTGGTGTCCCAGTGTTCGAGGTGCGCCTTCACGAGACTCCTTTAATCTCATGGTTGCAGATGGCGTGGGAAATCGAGCCGGAGACATTTTGTCTGTAGCGTTCCTTGGGACGCTGCGTGAATTAAATGCCACCACCTTATCTTTTTAAATAAATAGGAGAGAAAGTTGCCTTACCTGCGCGCAAATCCTTCAGTTTCCTCTCTTAGTATATCATGTTTGAGGCGAGGGTTGGGGAAAAGGAACTCTCTCCGCCACGGAGGCGCCGTGTCCTCCTGAGACTCAAAGTAGTGAGGTACGGGCAAAGGAGGCGTAAATTCAAGGGAACATTCCGTTTCGACAGAGGGGAAAGGGTGTTTCTCCCCCTTTTAGTCAAAATCCGAAGCAGGTTCTGTTCATGCCAGAATTTTGGTGTGTCAGAAGAAAGATTCTCCGCCATCAGCGCCTCTGCCTTGTTGCAGGCAAATTTTTGGTGAAGGCTCCTCAACTTCCGGTTCCCTGCACCCTTCCTTCAGCGGTGTGAGGCTCAAGTTGGGTTCTTTTGCTGCCTGAGTTATGGGCGTGCAAAAGCATTGAGGAGGAATAAGGTCTCGAAGCAGTAGCCAACCTCTCCTCTGTGCTACCTCCTCGGCTTTATCTTCATTCTCTTGTATTTTTCTTTACTTACGTAGTTAGCTTTAATGTAAGCTTGTTTCAGCTTTTCATTGTACACTGTACTGTTCCTTTGTCTTAATAAAAGATGTGTTTATTTCTTTATACATACTTTTCTTCTCTGCAACAACTACTTGGTGCATGAATATTAAATGTAAGCTTGCCCTTAATGATATTCCGGGCAGAAAAATGCCTTAACACAGATTCCTACTGGTTTAAACTCACAAATATTATCAAGTATAACAAGGGTAATCCTCAATAAATTAAACTCTTGGAACTAACCGGGATAACCGCTGAGTGCTGCGCGATGCATGCTAGACCAATGTCCGAGAACGATAAACTCTAAATAATTCGTTCGAGAGGGTAGCCGAGTAGCGAGGGACTTTGATTGTGCTTTTGGGTAATATATTGCACCGTATCGCATCAACCCCTTTGGTACTGGGGATCCGAAGGTAGACCGGGGAATCCGTGCAATTAAGGGATTAACCCAACTGTTAACGAGGAGTTCTCTTCGGATGGATTTTGAGGTTTATGTGCCATAGTTTTTTTTTTTTTTAAATAGTTGGTTTCCCCATAGGCTTGGTCCGAGGACCATGCAAGGCCTGGTTCTGTCCAAAACTTGTAAGATTTCCTTTTCCAAGTAGTTGGTTTCCCCAGAGGCTTGAGTCCGTGGACCATGCAATGCCTTGGTTCTGTCCAAAACCTAGTTTTCCTCATCCAGGTAGTTGGTTTCCCCAGAGGCTTGAGTCCGAGGACTATGCAATGCCTTGGTTCTGTCCAAAACCTAGTTTTCCTCATCCAGGTAGTTGGTTTCCCCAGAGGCTTGAGTCCGAGGACTATGCAATGCTTGGTTCTTGTTTTCCTCATCTAGTTGGTTTCCCCAGAGCTTGAGTCCGAGGACTATGCAATGCCTTTTCTGTCCAAACCTCATCCAGGTAGTTGGTTTCCCCAGGCTTGAGTCCTCAATGCCTTGGTTCTAGTGTTGGTTTCCCAGAGGCTTGAGTCCTATGCAATGCCTTTCTGTCCAAAACCTAGTTTTCCTCATCTAGGTAGTTGGTTTCCCCAGAGGCTTGAGTCCGTGGACCATGCAATGCCTTGGTTCTGTCCAAAACCTAGTTTTCCTCATCCAAGTAGTTGGTTTCCCCAGAGGCTTGAGTCCGAGGACTATGCAATGCCTTGGTTCTGTCCAAAACCTAGTTTTCCTCATCTAGGTAGTTGGTTTCCCCAGAGGCTTGAGTCCGAGGACCATGCAATGCCTTGGTTCTGTCCAAAACCTAGTTTTCCTTTGGCACTGGACCTTGGCTTTAGGGGAGTTAGCTCCCCGGCCAAGCCCCTTGAATTATCCGTGCGATTAATGCTACAAAGCGTAGCCCCTAGCCAAGAAGCATAGCCCCTAGCGGAACTTTACTCTAAAACTCTACAACCAGTTGTCAGAGATGATAAGGGAACTCTCTCGACCCACCGCCTATGCCAACACACAAGCCTTCCCCACAGACGGCGCCAATTGTAAGGACACGATTCGTAACGAACCGTAGCGGTGTTGGGTTCGTACATAAAAAGGCCCAAACAATATCATTTGTAGAGCGTGGGTTTAGAAGGCTAGGCCTTAGTCACCAGGTGATGAGTTTTTCGTGGTAATTGTGCGTGTCTAGGTTATCTTCACCCATGGAGTCTTTCTCCTGGAGGTGGGCTGGGAGGCTCTGGCTTTTGGCCATTTTTCCCAGCCTCCTCTCTAGGTTACTGATTTTTCCTTTTATACCCGCCTGTGTTCACTGTCCTTCGTCCACGTATAGGGTCAACATTTCCAAGGCTGATATTTGTCCCATCAGCCCATACCCAAAGTCGTTGAGGGTGGTTGTAAAAGCCAAAGAATGCGGCTATGTCAGGTTAAGAGTATTGAATGGCAGTAAGGGCAGCTTTCCCTGGATATTTTAGATCTTTCTTCCGAGTTTCAGTCCTATACCGTTTTTACCCCTCTTTCTGGGGGGACTTTGGGTCTGTCGAGGACTGAACTGCACTCGGCGGTATCCATAGACTATCTTGTCGAGCTTGGGCCATAGCCCTCCTTGGTTTAGGCCTTTGGATTCTCCCCGGGTAGATGGGCCTGGCCCATAAATCATTTGGGCCCCACAATTACTATTACAGTAAAACACAAACTAAATTTAGAACACAAACTGTGCAATTTGGATAAGTATCAAATTGTGTAAAAAAAAACACAAAAAAAAAAAAATATTTAATAAAAAATTTAGTAATTTCAAATTATAATTGTTACAAATTATTGTTTTCAAAAATAAAATTGTTACAAATCATTAAACTTTTACATAAAAAAAAAAAATATATATATATATATATATATATTTATATATAAAACCCTCTAAGCACGCGCTAAACAGTTATACTTATGCATGACTCGTTTAACAGTCCCAAATCTAAAATTTAAGCTGCTTATTCGCCAAACAAACCGAGTGGCAACCACGAAACTGACTAGCATTAGCATCCAAAGGCAAAATTTGGAACCGGGGTTTGACTTAAACTTTTCCGAGTTAGAGCCCAAGAAGGACAACAACAACAACCTTAATAACAACGAACAAGCCCCTAGGGTTTTAGTTTTAGATCCTCTCTCTCAACTCTGTCTGGGGTTTAGTCTTTTACACTTTACCCACAGACCTCTCTCTCTCTCTCTCTCTCTCTCTGTGAGATCAAAATAACTCATTGAGTTACAACAATGGCAACTGCCACTGCCACTGCCCCTCCAACCAGTAGTACCACTACGCTGCCACAGATGAAGAAAGAGAACGAAAAAGTCGATTACTTCAACCTCCCTTGTCCTATTCCCTATGAGGAGATCCACCGTGAAGCTTTCAGTTTGTCTCTCTTCTTGTTCTTTTCTACTTTCACTCTTTCCAATTTTTGTTCGTTTTTCCATGCTTTTGATTTTGAGTGGGTAAGATTTATTTTTGTTACACGTGAATTTGGACCCAATTGATGATTTTAGGTGGATTTTCTTTTGTGTTCTGCTAATCTATAGGATCAGAATATGTAATTGCTAAAACTGTTAAATGGGCTTCTTCTTTTTTTTTGCTTCTAATTTTTGTATTGAATCTGTGTATTTTGTTTTGGCAGTGTCTTTAAAGCCAGAACTATTTGAAGGGATGCGCTTTGATTTTACCAAAGGACTCAATCAGAGGTTCTCACTCAGCCACAGGTAGCTTTGCCCCTCTCTCATTGTCTGGGTACAATACTCTGTAGTCCCTAAACTTTTAGCCCAGGAGCGATTTTAGTCTCAAAATTTTATATTGGTTACTTTTATTCTCTAGCATACTTTAAGTGATTGTTCTTCATTAGAGACTAAAAAGTTTGTTAGGACTAAAAGTGATTGCTTTAAATTTTGGGGACTAAAATCAATCGTGCTAAATTTTAGGTACCAACAATGTATTTTGGCATTTGTTTCTTGGGTTTTCAATTTTCTGTGCCTTTTTTTTATCGGTGTCAATTTTGATAGTAATTATTTGTTGTTCACAATCGGTCAGCGTGTTCATGGGACCAATGGAGATTCCTTCACAATCTTCTGAAACGATTAAAATCCCTACTGCTCACTATGAATTTGGTGCCAACTTTATAGACCCAAAGGTAAGTGACCTCTGGTTGAAGGAGTTTTAAAAAAATAAAATAAAAATCCAATGATGAATTAGAATTGAAAACTTCGCTGTTGGTGTGAATTGCTTTTGTGTAGCTGATGCTTTTTGGGAGAATAATGACTGATGGGAGGCTCAATGCAAGAGTGAAGTGTGATTTAACCGACAATCTTTCTTTCAAGGGTAATGCTCAGGTAAATACGCATATATTAACATCCCTTGATGAATGATAATGGAGTTTTTCCCTTTTTTGCTAGCATTTTGCCTTATCATGTCTAAGGCAGTTGATTATATTTACTTGTGCTTTTCCAGCTTACAAATGAGCCGCATATGTCACATGGAATGGCCTATTTTGATTACAAGGTGAAGCTTCTCTTATTCCTCACTTGTAAATATGTTTATATTTTCTCATTGTGCTTTTAGTGATGATGTTGGTGCATTTACATAATTGTTAGTTTTTTCCGATATGCGATCAGAGTGTTCTAGGCTGCAGAGGCACCTAATCTAGGGGATATTTCTGAGTACCTGCATAAGTACTTAGTGGCTGACACTTTATTGTTAATGAAATCTGTCATTTAAGAAAAGTTTCATTAAGGTCGCAAGTTGTGACAGATGCACATTTTCTTTATCTATAGTTAAAATATTATTTTGTTAAAGAACATATGAGTATGATGTTCTTGTCAATTATTCAGATTATGAATTGAGATAACTAGTTTTTTCTTTACCTCGGGAGAGTCAGAAATCTGGAAATCATTTGATGGCTGTGGATTCCATCAGATTCTTGTTCACATGCTAATAAGGAAGAAATTTCTGTATCAAAATGTGAAGTGGACCCTATCTTCAGATAATATTCTTGTAACCACTATCCATTGTTCAGCAACATTGGGCTCTCTCTCTCTCTCTCTCTCTCTCTCTCTAAGTAATAAGGGCTGGAAGTTGTTTTTATAGTCTAGTTGGCAAAGTGTCTTGGAATTGTAGTAGAGACCTAGGATCAAAACCACGCATGCCTGGGTTTGTTGGAGGGTAGGGGGTTATTCCCCCTTTTTTATCCCAGGATTTTAATCTAATAGAGGAAAAAAAAAAAGTGGATGAAAAACATGATTAATGTCTGATGGAGAACCTTTATTTCAAAAATTAAGTAGGAATCTTTCTTTTGGGTGTTCGCTTACATGGCAAAGGAGTGGGTGGATACTGGATAGGTTCAACTCTTGTGAGCAAGTGCAACAGAAGTAATATTGCCAATGAGCTCTAGCTCTAATGACACTTTCTTTACCTATGAGAAAGGGGTAGAGATGAGGGCCTGGGTTTGAGACCTAGGTTGCATTTGTGACTTACCAAGCCCAAAGTAAAAAAAAAAAGTGATACGTCCATTGACCTTCTGCAATTTTTTTCATTTTGCCCTTTCTTTGACATCTTTGGGTTGGGTCTTTCCAAAGCTCTCCTAAAATAGTAATGCTTGGATTGACATTTTGGTATCTCTAATTTGTTGAACGATGTACTTTGTGCAGGGCAAAGACTACAGGTCCCAGTTTCAGCTGGGAAATGGTGCCTTACTTGGAGCAAATTATATACAGGTATAAGATACTGGAACCAAGCCATTCCTTTTTTACACTTATTATGATGGATTGTGATTAATATTTTAAATTTAATACTATGAAGCTGCTCATGGATATGTGATAATAAATCGGTGATAATTTTCATATGGGTGGCAAATAGTATAGAGTTCTTGATGTAATCTGCTTGTTTGTGGAAACATTGGCTGGAAATAAAATTGTCGCAGAAAAAATTGTGTACTGCAGACAACGAGCAATCCAAAAAATGTATATAATTCACTAGTTATGATCCATTCGAAAGATCGTTCCTCGTCCTCACCAAACTGGAAATATTTAAATTATATGTTGCCATTTTTTGATAAGCTGTTTTATCATCTTGCCAATTGGTTAATTTCTTGGATTTTTTTTTTTGTGTTTTCCTTTTTATAGTTTGGTGTAGCAAATACCATTTAATGGTCTTTTACTGAAATAACTTTATGTTTTTCAGAGTGTGACCCCCAATTTGTCTTTTGGTGGTGAAGTGTTTTGGGCTGGTCAGCATCGGAAGTCTGGTATTGGTTATGCTGCTCGATACAACACAGATAAGATGGTATGCTGTCTTCAATTCATTCTTTATCACAAGATCACGTCTTAAGAAAATATGGATTTTTAGTGAATTCATATTAATTTACTTAGTCTGCTATTTATGGATACTTGGCTGTTCTTTTCTCCATTTCTAAGTGTTTGTCTTTTTGTTGTTCCTATGGTCAAAGCTTCTCTCTCTCTCTCTCTCTCTCGCATTCTCTGTGTGTGTGTGTGTGTGTGTGTGTGTGTGTGTGTGTGTGTGTCTTTCCTTTCTCTTTTCAATGCATTGTCAAAATTGACAACTGCAAAGTAAAGAGCTATGGAAAGTGATTAAATCATGTCTTAAGAAAATATGGATTTTTAGTGAATTTATAGTAATTTACTTAGTCTGCTATTTATGGATACTTGGCTGTTCTTTTCTCCAATTCTAAGTGCTTGTCCTATTTGTTGTTCCTATGGTCAAAGCTTCTCCCTCCCTCTCTCTCTCTCTCTCTCTCTCTCTCTGTGTCTTTCCTTTCTCTTTTCAATGCATTGTCAAAATTGACAACTGTAAAGTAAAGAGCTATGGAAATTGATTAAGTATCTGAGATATGCATTTTGGATCTACCTTGTTGCTATGCATAATTAAGATAATCAAAGGGATGGTGATCATTTTTTTATTGTGGATTCTGAGACCCTGTATGGTTCTATGAGATATACATTTTTTTATGTCGAGCTTCTTCCTTTACTCATGCTGGTATGGAAAATTCATTCATGCATGGTATGAATTGATTAACATATGTGTTAAGAAATAAAATTTATTTTCTAAAAACTCGTCCATGTATATTAAACCCCCATTTGTAGGGATTGCTCCTGTTATTCACATGTTGGCCCAACTCAATTGCTGAATGGTCAAAACTTTTGCTTGTAACCTATTCCATAGTGCATGCAGTGATACATAAGAGTATAAATCCTGTGACATCTATTGCATGGATAGAAAGGAAATACTATCTTTAAGATCAAATACTAATGCTGTGCATCCCTCTCAAAGAAGACTTTTTGGTCCAGAAAGAAGATTATGTAGTATAGATCTTTTTTGTCTTCATTCCATGGTACAAAGGTTTTTTTTTTTAGATGAATTAGGAGTTGGTGTTTGAAGTCTTAGTCCTTTTGGAAAAAGTCAAGAATATGGCATCTATTTATGTGTGCCATTTTTCAAAAAGTTAAAAATTTTGATATGAGAACTTGAGTGTTTTGGTTTATGGAATGTGTGCCCTTATGTGAGCTGTTCTTTCTCCGGATTCCTTTTTTCCTTCATCTATTCCTCTTGTTACTGTTCACATACTTTTCACTACTCTGTTTTAGCTTCCAAGATTCTTCTTTCTTCTTTCAATCCTTCTATCCTAAACCCTTCCTTCCATAAGCCACCAAATAAATCCTTGAAATAACCTTAGAGATGTTAAATCTTGTTGCTGTCAGAAAAGTTCTTGCAATTTGTTTGCTTCAAGGAATAACTCCTCTGGATACTTTTAATGTCTACCTTTTGAACTGAAAATAAAAACCCTAAATATCACCAATATGCTTCAAATCTGTAACCTTTAAACCCTGAAGCTTATAACAACGCACATAGATTTATGAAATCTGTCCCATGTCAATAAATTTTTCTGGAACTATATGGAGTTTGTAAAACAGAAGTTTTTCTTTTTTTTAATGGGTTCGTGTTTGTGGAGAAACAAATGCATTTCGTTCTCTTTGGGGGCAGGGATAAGTAACTTATTTGTTTTTAAAATTTTGATGGTATGTGATTCTTACTGTAGTTGCATTTACCAATTTTTCTGCAGGTTGCCACTGGGCAAGTTGCAAGTACAGGATTGGTTGCTCTGAGCTATGTTCAGAAGATATCTGAGAAGGTGAGTAAATTTAGCAGTATAAGAATATGTTATGATCATTTTCAAGTTTATTTTCTTATACAGTTCCCTTCCTTTTAGGTTTCTCTAGCTTCAGACTTAATGTACAACTACATGTCAAAAGAAGCCACAGCCAGTTTCGGTTATGATTACATCCTTAGACAGGTAACTTCTGCTCTTGTGTATTCTCTGGTATCCTGGTGCTGACATAATTTGCCTGCCATTGTATATGTTGCTTTTTGGTTTTGTATTCAATGTATTTTTGGTTATTAAGCATGAATATATTATTACCATTTTGATGTGAAAGTGCCAATAATAGATTTCATCTTTTACATTATAGTAGCTACCCTTTTTCTTGGTACTTTAACGCTAGTCCTAGCCCATAGGAAAGGTTAGACAAGTCTGAAGTCCCCTCACAAAATTGCACCTAATTGAGGTGAGAGTCTCATGGGATATGTTGTCTCTTCTTACCGTAATCAGGTGTTGTACAACTGTTACTAGACCATGCTGCAAGTCATGGAAAAATTCAGCTGTCTTTTGATAGGCTTAATAGGCTTTTAGTAGATGTGGTCATTAAGTTAAATGCTTGGATAGGTGGACCCTAAAATTAACTACTAAGGCACCTTAACTATTTGTATTTTATTCAGCTAGACCCAATCCATTTTATACAAGGATGAACTCAATAGCTATAGGCAGGAATGATGAGTTAAATTTGGTCCCCCTATAAAACTGAGGTCTATACAAGTTTTTAATTGATTCTCATTTTCTTGTTGCCTGTTAGGGTTTGTGAAAAGAAATCAATGTTTCAATTGGTGTGCATCTTGGAGTATGAAACAGACCAAGTTGATGCGAATTTGGGTGGGTAAGATATAATAACAATTAATAGTCAATAAAAACCAGAGTGGTTTTAAAATAACAATTAATAGTCAATAAAGACCAAAGTGGTTTTAACTTTTTTAAATTTTTTTTGATAAGGAGTGGTTTTAACTTTTATGCATGAATTATGTTAAGAACGTTGAACCTCAATAACAAAAATATAAGACGGTGGTGGGTGATAAAAATAAGGAGTAGGGTCAGTAATGTAAATCTGATCTGGGCATAGGGAGGTGGCAAAACATATAGAAAGTTTGGTTTGATCCCGGCTGATGCATGTATCTAGACTAGCTGATACTTCTGCTGCAATCTTTGAGAAAAAACTCCTCACCATGGTTTTTGTCACAAACAACATCCTAACTCCACTTAAAGCAAATTTAGTTTTTCATATATAATTCTCATTACTGGTGGCATTTTTATTATTTCTTATTTCTTATAGTTGTGATTCTTGTGACAAATTTATTGTGTCGTCTGTGATGACAAGCTTGATTATGTGCCTTTAACTCAACAATCTGAGCTGGACTAATTTTTATGTTTCTTACAGTGCCGCCTTAGAGGGAAGATTGATTCCAATGGCTGTGCGTCTGCTTTTCTGGAAGAGCGATTGAATATGGGTCTAAATTTTATTCTTTCTGCGGAGGTGAGGATCAATTGTTAGTTAATGCATTTTCCTTGTGTGTATCATGCAAACGTACTCATGTTGGGGATCTACAATATAGTAGTCTTCAAGATGGATGCATATCCATGATCTGTTGCACAGATTATAGATATATGCTTATTTACTCGTTTTGTAAATTTATGTCTTGCAGCTAGATCACAGGAAGAAAGACTACAAATTTGGTTTTGGGCTGACAGTCGGAGAGTAGATAAGCATGACTTGATGCTGTTTTATCCTCATTCTTGGTAGCAACTTTGCGAGCTATTCTTGCTTTATTTTTCCTATTGTCACAGAGCAAAGAAACAGTTTTGTATTTCTACTTTTGGCAACGTTATGTGTGAGTAGCATCGTGTGCTGCCACAGTTTAGCCGTCTTATTTATTTATTCGGAGTTAACACTCTTATTACCATTTAGGGCTGTAGAATGAGATCAAATAATGCGAATTAAGATATTTATCACTTCAATAACGTTGTTTTGATTCTCTTCTATTTCTTAAGTGGAAATGTGGAATGTGGAAAGAGTTTTATGTGAGGGGAACAAATCCTTTTGTCTCACCTTTAGTAAATAATCTACCAGAAACTTCAGAATGCCAAACTCACTCAATGAGCTGTAACCAAGCTGAACATTACCGAGTAACGCATGTTTGAGCTCAGCTAGACAATAGAAGTAAAGTGTTAAAGCTTGGCTCAAGCTCGAATCAAGCCTAAAATTTGTGTTCAAGCTTGAACTTATTAGGAAGTCTAAAAACTTGAGCTTGGCTTGACTTGGCTTGATTCGTTAGTCAAGCCAAACTTAAGCTCAAACTCGAGCTCAACATGAAGCCTCAAGATCCAAAGCTAAGTTCCTTATCAAAGTTTTAATGTTTTTTTCAATAAAAATAAATCAACTTAATAAAGAAAAAAGGATAATGCACTAATCATAAAATAATTCTTCTACCATTACTGGTATTCAACCATTTACAACTTATGAGTATATCTTCTCAATAGTTTGTTCCATTTTCAAAAGAAAATGACCTTCACCACTAGCTAAATTTTGTCAAATCAGGGTAAAGTTTAGTTACAAAATTAATTATAATTTTAGGTTACAATCATACTCAAATCTTTTTATTAAAGGTGAATTTTGATAAATATACCATTGGATTACATCTTCTTCTTATATTCTCCATACTTGCTAAAATTTCTAGAAAATTAAAGATCAATAACTATGTTATCAATAAATTGTTTAAATTACAAGTTTTTGTAATTTAAAACTATACATAAAATATAAGCTTATAGATCATATAACAAATAATATCTTATTGACACAAAATTTGACATGTGTATTAAAAGCGTAAAGAACATGCAATTCAATGGTTAGATTATTGAGTAAAGTTGTAGTTTTAACCAATTTTGTAGCTAAACTTTATCCAATCAATAAATCATTAACAAAACACACACACTGACACACATAAATTTTACATTCTGTAACAGCCTTGAAATGAGATTAAAGGCTTGAAGGTGAGGAAGAAATAGAAATAGAAAGAGAACTCAGTTATGTTTGAACAAGGAAAGAGAGATAAGTGGCTGGGTGAGAACCAAAACTTCTTGAGGAAGCCTTGGTGAAGTTTTCAAGGTAGAAAGAGATAAACAGGTAGTAAAATGAAATTTGATATAAATGGAAAGTGCAAAAACAGGAGTAACACTTTCAATGTGTTTGGTTGTAAAGGAGGGGAAGAGAAAAGAAGAGGAGGGAGAGAGGGAAAAGATAGGAAAAGAAATGAAAAAAGAATATGCTTCATTTTTACATTTTTGGAAAGAGTGGGGGAAGAGAAAAGAAAATAAAAGAATATATTTAATTTAGACATGTTTTTATCTAAATACCCCAAATAAAAATTAAAAGGTTTGTTTTAATGATGGACAAAATTGAAATTTTAGAAGCCATTAGAAGTGGGCCTCCCAAAATTGTAGGCTATGTTACTTGTCTATCTTCTCATTTTTGCCCAATTTGGGTAGATGAGAAAAAGTGGGCCCAATAGATGCTCTATCCTTTTCTTTTCTCTTCTTTTCTTTCTTATAATGCCAACCAAACAAAGGAAGAAGAGAGCATCTACTAGCCCACTTTTTTTGGCATTTTGGCTAAGATCATGGAATCGAGGAGTTTTGACATATGTCATTATTATATTAACAAAAAGACACATGCCATCCTTCTATGCATCTTTGGTTTGGAATTCAATTTTATAATATAATAATATATGTGGATTTGAAATAACTAGGTGTGAGATATTATTTCTTTTCTCAAAAAAAAATAAAAAGTGTAAGATATTATTTCAAATCCATAATGTGCGCACCTTAAACGAGCTTAATAGACCTGTCTTGCTCTTGGGCTCACAATATACTTATAATGTGGGCTTTGGATTTCCTACTTTGGGTGATTCTAACTTAGAAACCCAGCAATATTTCTACAACCTCTAGATTGCTTTCCTTTCACTCTTTGTAGCTTCTAATCTAGATTCGAGACTCTCCTTTCAGACTTTCCACAACCATTTCCTTTCCTTAGCCTCATCTATTTATAGTCCAAAATTAGTGGGAAAATCATGATTACTCTCAAGGCTAGTGGGAATGGAGGTCCAATATTGTTATCGCTAAGTGGATGTTTAGTTGGGAGTGTGGTGTGAGTGGCATTAGAACTGGTTCCTACTTCAAGGAAGGGGTGATGTTCGGCGGTGGAATTTGCCAAGGAGTCACCGAGCATCCAGGATAGGGCCTTCCCGAGCACTCATGCGCATAGGAGATGGGACGCGCCGAGCAACTTCCCGGCCACAAACTGACAAGTACATATTTCAACGACCGGCCCAATAGGTTTTGGGCCAGACATGATACTGCAGGATTTGCTCCCATGGCCCTAGTGGGCCTTAAGCCCAGTTTCTGACATGGGTGTCAGGAACCGCGGGACATACCGTACAACTTGGATCTAAGGCCCAAATGGCTCTAGAGGCCCGGTGCCGTACACATAACATTTATGAGCATCTTTAATTGATGAGTTAAAACCAAAATCTTCTCTATTTTAGAGAGTAAAATCTAAAAACACAACTTCAATAGTCTGTCCAAAGTTCAAAAAGTGTTTTGCTAATGAATAGCCACTCTCATCTAGAGTGCTTCTGTTCATTAGCAAAAGAATTTATTGAATAAAATATTCATCCCCATCTCTCTCTCAAGTAAAAAAAAAGTTGAAACAAGTACATAAAAATAAATAAAAATGATTACTTTAAATAGGATAGAAAAAAGGTAGGGAGTTTGTTGGAAAATATATTTGAAAAAGTAAGTAGACAAAATGTAAAAGTTACTATTTACTTTTTAAATAGTACAAAAATATAGAGAATCAGATGGAGATGTTGTTTGTTTGAGCAAAATCTCCAAATTTTATAAAATCATGTGATACTAAATTTATATCAAGCAATTTTATATTCGTTAAATTCATTGATTTATTAAATTTATTTATCTGCGTTTTGGTCCGAAACAGAGGCTTTGCTTCTAGCAATTCTGAAGCAAGCTTGCGATATGTCCTTGTCCCATGTTATCTTTCGAAGAGTCTCATTTTGGCTAATCCTTGTATATTTGGTATCTTTGCTTTATAGGTTGTGTTTTTTGTTTTTTTTTAAGAAATTCTTTCATTCAGGGAAAAAACACATGAAAAAGAATATCACAAAAGTGATTTTTTTTTTTTTTTTTTTTTTTAAGAAAGAATATCACAAAAGTGTTGAATGTGTAGATCAGTGGTAGAGTCATAAATTTTTTTTCAAGGAACTAATATATATATGAAATGAGTTCAAGTTATACCTGATGTAACCTCAAAAGAGCTATACCTTATTTGGACCTTAGATTTCAAAGAGATCTAACGGTTAAAAAATGCATTATTAAATGTTATTACTTTTGTTTTCTCTCCTTATTTATTGCTTTCCAAATTCCTCCTCATTAAAGGGCACATCTTTAAAGTTTTTTTCTTTTCTTTTTTTATTATAAAAATACTAGAATTTGATAAAATCTTTAATGTGTTTAGAGAGAGGTGAAACATAGAGTATTGAGGCCGATGTATATTTATAAAAAAACATAGATAGCTAAACTAGAAAAAATGAAGTTTTTTGGGTTATTTTAGCTAAATATTTGAGTAGGTTGATGTGAATGCTTTTAACGTAGTTTTTTAGAAGAAGAAACTATCAAAATCTTATCCTTAGTCTCTCTCTCTCTCTCTCTCTCTCTCTCTCTCTAAACAAGTTTTTTTTTTTTTTTTTGGATAAGTCTCTCTAAACAAGTTAAAGATATTGTAATAAATATTAAATAATCTTCTCTCTCTGAATAATCTTCTCTCCTTTGAATGAATTTAGATGGTATGGCAAACAAGAAATGTTTAATGATGAAATAGACAGTTAATTTTTTTTTAACTGTTAGATCTTATAGAAATTTATGATCTAAAAAAATGATGCACGGGTGTGTATAATATAAAAGTGAAACGTTTTGACTTTTTGTTGACCACTCTTTATTGCGCTACATGGCTACATAAATTTATGTCACGTATACATTTAAAAACACCGAACAACTGTGCCTTTTCATTTTGCTATGTATATATTAAAACAAAAAACTGTCATTGAGAAGAAAATCATCTGTAAGGAGTAAGGAAGACCATAAGAAATCTGAGATAAAATCATCAGGAAGGCATTTAAAGAAATCATTCAGTATTATTGTTGCTACTGTTGGTGTGGCTTGATTCTGAACCTTTTCATTCAGTACTATGTGGTGATTTTTATTGAGTATATATGATTGATTTTTTTTTTTTTTTTAATTTTATAGTTCATTAATATTAAATTCTTAGTATTTTGCACTCATAAACTCACTTGGTACAAAGATTAAAAAAAAAAAAAAAAATTAAGTAGACATACGACACAAACTTAAGTGGATAAATTTAGACACATGATGCAAGATTAAATTCTAATTTCAAATTCTAATTAAACTTTCTCTAAGTTTTGCCTATTATTACATATATAGATTTGCCCTCATACAAGAGTTGCTAAAGAGTTACTACAAATTCGTTCCCAAGATACAACTAAGTTTATTGAGTTCTACGAATAGAAATTTTGGAGAAGAACCACATGTTTCTTGTGTTTCTAAGAAAGATGAAAGAAAAGAAGTTACCAAATGAATATGAACCACTATTTATATCCAAAAGATTATGACCTTTCAATAGACACATTTTCATTTAATATGCACATTTTTTCAGTCAATAAGCACAATTTTGGTCCATAGACACATTTTCGTCCAATAGACACCTTTAATATATATCCAATATAAAGGGTTATGACCTTTCAATAGACACATTTTGATATATATATATATATATATATATATATATTACAACCTATCTTGTATATACCTATACATACAACACAAACTAAACTAGAGACGCAGCATTCTGTCTCTTGTTCTTTCTCATAAAAAAACTAATAATTAAAACAACATTACTTTCATATTTATTTGCTCTTCTCTACCTCTCTCTGAACTTTATTTCCTATGCATAATTTTGAAATAATTTATCCATAAAATTTTTCTCCTATTTGCTAAAAAAAGCTCAGAAACAAGATTTCACTTTCAAGGTTAGATACATTTTCTCAAATGTCTTCCTCATTTTACATAGCCTCGTACAACTCTATAATTACCACTAAAGTAGAACTTGAACAAGACAAATTAACTAATAAAAAAATTCAATTGATTCTAATTTTTGAAGTAAGGAACAACTCCTTTAAAAGAAATTTACAAATTATACCCATCATAAACCTAAATCGATAGGGCTAGAACTACTTTAACTTTCTTAGTTACTTTCTGTTTACAGACTCCATGTACTGACAGTGTGTGTACTATGTTTCTTGGTGTTGCCCAATTTGGAAGTTTCATTGGCAAATCTAAAAAATGTGAGTCCAGTAAGAGAGAGGAAAAGAACATGGCATTAAAACTCTGGAAAAATTGTAAAAACCAAAGGTTCATTGTAAAGACAGGGAGAGAGGGTGAGAAAAAGATTAATAATTGCAGCATTTAATAGTAAGAAAAATTTAATATCAATTCATTGTTTCATTTTTATAATAATAATAATTACAACAAAAACTACAACAACAACAACAACAACAACTACTACTACTACTACTACTACTACTACTACTACTACTACAACAACAATATAATATCTCTAATTGAGGAGACATCATGTACAATGCATTGTTTTTCCTTCGATAAATAGTGGATGGTAGCACTGCAGAAGATGTTTATCACTACATTAGAGTGAGGAATCTTTAAAAAAAAAAAAAAAAAAGGGTTTCCAATTTAGTTAGTGTTTCCAATGAGATTAGAGTCCTTAACAAATGACCTTTTGTTTCATTAAAGGACGCATGAAGATAAGCTATTCATTATAAATAATTTTTTCCTAAAAAATAAAAAACACATAGGTTCACAATATTAAAAACTAGCATAATGACAACAACAAAAAATGTCATTTTAAATATGACGAAGTCATTATCATATATTTTGCATCTCCAAATTAACTTATAGTTTTTTGCACTTTTTTTCCACGTTCATTCTTGAGAAAAGAATGAAGAAACTCAATTTACTTTTGTCTTTGGTTTCGTGTATGCTGTATCAAAGAATTGTGGTTTAAAATGGGATTTGAATTTCGTAGTACGTCAGTAACTTGCTTTCTATCAAGTTGCTTTATATAAGATATTGCTTTGACTACATTATTATGACTTATTTATCTCATAAGGCCCATGTGCAAGGTGGTTGATATTGTACCGGTATCAAAATGCCAATGTTTCGTACTGATTTAAATATCGGGCTCATCGGCCGATTTTAGGTGTACCAGCTAGTACCCAGCATACCAGCTGGTACCGGGTGTATCGGCCAGTACAGAGAAAAAAAAAAAAAAAAAAAAAAAAAAAAAGCTTTTTTTTTTTTTTTTAGTTTTGTAATTTTTGAATTTTTGTAAGGGCAAAATGGTAACTTACTTGCATTAACTTATTAGTATTATTTGTTTTCTTATTATGCAATGAACAATTAAGCTTTTTGTTTTTTATATCGTGTTTTCTTTCTTTTTGTTGATGCTAAAATCTAAAACCATGGACAATTTATTCTGAATTAAGGTAATGTTTTGTGGTAAACTTTTATATTTATTATATATATATATATATATATATATATAATAGCGATAAACTCAAAACGGTACACCGGTATTGATCGGTGCCAAAATTTATTGTTCCACTAGTCAAACCGGTAAGCCTCTGGTACGAGATTGACTCCCTTGCCCATGTGACATATTTAAATTTGATCTTTGTTTATATAGTTTCTTACCAAAATAAATTTAACTATTTACCAACCCAAAATAAGTTAAAAGAAAAGTTTAAAGCCGAACACAGAGTTTGGATTAATATATTTCTCTCGTCTCTTATTCTACTACTAATGCTTAAAAAAAAAATTTATATATATATATATAGTATAACATTATTGAAAATAATGTATTTAAAGTCACTTAAAACACAAGTTGCTTGAAGCTAAAGTGCTACTTGGTGACCAAACTTGCTACAGAGCAGCTGCTGCTTTTTAAAAGATAAAGCACAAATGAAGAAGCCACCAGAAACCTTTCTTCTACCTAACTAATAAAACTTTGTGCTATTTCTTTCAATATCAATTTGTTCTTCAATTTCATGTGTTTTTGCCTACTACTCCTACTAAAAAATAATGCTTTTTTTAAAATAAAAAAAACTCATTCAGTAGCTATTCTCATGTATCGCATGGGTTAGCGACTAGTGTGTGTGCTTATATATATATATATATATATATATATATATAAATGGGTTCAAGTTACACCTATTGTAACTTAACAAGAGTTACACCTTTTTTAACCATTGATTTCAATTAATAGCACACAAGCTACCATGTCATCAACATTCTAAATATTAATAATGTGAACACATTTAAACTCATTAAATTCTCTCATTCAAGAATAATAAGTCATGAATAATGCTAGAGATACAAACTGTTTTACAAAAAATTTACAAACTGCTAATGTAGTGAGTGATTATTGGTAAATGAAAATGTGATATTAATGATGGGCCTAAATGAAAACCAAAAAAAAGTTGGCCACATCAATATTTTGTAAAACAGTTTGTGTCTATAACATTACTCATAAGTCATTCTCTCTCCACCTAACCCATCTTCTTCTTCTTCTTCTTCTTCTTTAAAGTTATTAAATGCGTCATTAAATGTTATCACTTTTGAATGAGAGAATTTAATTACTTTAAATGCATTCACATTATTGATTTTTAGAATGTTGATAACATGGTAGCTTGTGCGTTATTAACCATTAGATCTAATTAAAATCAATAATTAAAAAAAGGGATAAGCAAATTACACCCCTAAGTTTTAGGGATGATTGGATTTTACACCTTGAAATTTCAAAATTTGGATTTTATCCTCTAAAGTTCGGTGGTGTATGGATTTTATACAATGACATTTTAGAATTTGGATTTTACCCCCTATATTTTAAGAGTATTTGGAATTTATTGCCTAAAATTTTGGGGTATTTGGATTTTACATCTTAAATTTTCAGAATTTTAGGGTATAAAATCTCAACACTCCCAAACTTTAGAAGGTAAAATCCAAATTCTGAAACGTTAGGGTGTAAAATCCAAATACCCCAAACTTCAGGAAGTAAAATTCAAATTCTGAAACTTTAGGATATAAAATCTAATCACCCTCAAACTTTAGGATTGTAATTTGCAATTTACCCTTAAAAAAACATGCAACTCTTATCAAGTTATAGCAGGTGTAACATGAACTCATCTCATATATATATATATATATATAAAACTATATATGAAGTTTTTTTTTTTTTTTAATTTTGATTTAACATATGATATTTTCTTACATAAAGTAAGTGTTTACATCTTAGCAAAAAAAGAAAAAAGAAAAAGGTAAGTCTTTGTTATATCTAAAACTATTCAAGTCAATTTTATAAAAATAAAACATAATTAAATTATGTATGACATACAATAAATACACTTTGATTTAATGAGTTACGTATGACATAAGAGTAATTAGAGGGAACAAAAAAAATGCATTAGTCAACAATAAATAAATGCATTACATGTTTTTAGTAAAAATCTAGGGGAACAATTATTGAAATCTATGTACAAAATTATTATTTTTTAAAATAAAAATATAAGAGAGAGGAAGGATTTTTGAAAAGTCAAGAAGTGGCTCTGCCACTCCCTAATGATAACACTTTTTCTTCGTCAGCACAAGTGTTTACTTCATCTATAACAAAATCTCGCAAAATAGTCAGCACAACATATAGAATTAGTGATCATCAACATGCATCACCGCACACCCTTGGCGCGATGGTCACTCCACAAGTATAAGTGTTTGTGGGGTGTGGGGGTAAGCATGGTTTTGAAACCCGGACCGGACCGTACGGTCCGACTGGAAAAACCGTGAACCTCTCACAATAACGGTTCTTTTATGCTCAAGAACCGTTCTATGCCAAAAAAGCAGGTAACCGTTCAAACCGCGGTTTAACCGCACGGTTCTCAGAACCGTGATCAGACCGTTTCTCACGGTTCCCTTTGAATTTGAAAAAAAAAAAAAAAAAAAAAAAAAAAAAAAAAAAAAAGAAAGAGAGAAAGAAAGAAAGAAAGAAGAAGAAAAAGAAACACAACTCCCTCTCAAAAGAAAAAAAAAAGTACATCATGTCTGCCACTGCCATCTCCAAAGAAACACAACATGTCTTTACTCTTTATGTTTCTTCTTCTTCTCTCTTCAGAGCACATCACACAGCTCCCTCTCTTTAGAAACTCTTCTCTTGGGTGAAGCAAGCTTTAAATTCTAGCTTTGTTCTCCGCCGGTAACGTGTGTGTGACAGTGTGAGAGTATGAGAGAAAGAGAATGAGAAACAGAGAGATAGAGATAAAGAAAGAAAAATAAAAGCAAAGGACACTATGTGTGGAGAAGGAAGAGTCTAGAAAAATAAAAAGAAAGATGAGAGGAGTGGGGATGGGAAACGTGTGTGGAGGAGATAAATCAAGAGAAAAAAATAAAAAGAAAAGAAAAGAAACGTACGGATGCAAGGAAAGAGGGAATAATAATAATAATAAATAGAAAATTATAATTAAATGTTACTACAATATTTTCATAATATTTCACAATAAATTTTAAGTATAAATTGTTATTAGTTAATATTGGTGAGTAAAAAAATAATTTCAATAGTGAGTTTAAATTAGAACTAATAACAATTTTTTATATAAATTTTGTTGTGAAATTATTGTTAAAAATGTTGTAGACTTCTTCACATTTCTGGAGACTTTTGTGCGTGTCAACTCCTCACATAAATGCTTGCTAACTGTCAAGCACTTCTTGGGTTTTGTTTTTTTTTTTTGGGACAGTAAAACAATTTTTTTGGATTTTGTTATTTGTTTATACTTTAACCATTTTTAAATACATGGACATCTTCATTCTTCAGAACCAGCTTTTGATTTTTTTTTTTTTAATTCATAATAAATGGTGAAAAGTGACTACTCAAATGGGCTTGGGAAAAAAAAATGATCCAGTCAAATGGGCTTGGCCAGGAGCAAGTAAATTAGTTTGTTGCTTAACTATTTTATTGGGTTTCATAAAATAAAAATTATTTGGTACTAAAGTGTGCTTTGTTATGACTTAAAAATAATTTAGAAACTCAATAGCTATTTATCTTTTTTTAGAATTTAATAATTTTTATTTGTATTATGAAAGTTATGTTATAAAAAATACTATCTATATTTGTTTTGGACTATTTTAGTTAATTTTTCTATCTTTTTATTAATTTAATGTTTTTATATATATTTAAAATAATTATTAAATTAATTATGACATCATCACGGTTCGACCCCGGTTCGACCTCGGTTCGACCTCAAAAACCTTGAACCTCTTCCTTTTACGGTTCAATGAACGGCCCGGGTCTGAAAACCTTGGGGGTAAGGGTTAAGGTTCAAGTCTCTAAGAGGGAGTTTCACACACATATACATTTAGATTAAGTTAGAGTAAAATTTCTATCTTGTATAAAAAAAATTAAAAAGATCATCAACATGCAAAACAAAATTTGACATGTTTTGTGCCCCTTTTTAAATTTGTATTATTTTAACTTGGATTATCAAAGATATTCGTTTTCTACTTATTTCCATGATCCTTAATTTGCTAAACTAAATTTGACAAGTCAGTTTTATTTTAATTTATAAATTAGACTACCAAAATATATGACTAGTTATTTTTAGATAAGGAGATAAAAATATAATGGGCAAAACTTAGGTACAATTCTTAGGTATTGTTTCTTATATTCCTCTTCTTAAGATTCAGTCATGTAGCTGTACTTAACTAAAATACACTTCCATCCTATGAGAAAAAAGCCACATGGTTGAATCTTAAGAGAGGAACCTAAAGAAACACACTTAAGTATTATACCAAAGTTTTATCCAAATATAATAGGGTAAATTGCAAAGTACACCCCTGAAATTTGAAGTTGCTTGGATTTTGTACCCCAAAGTTTGAGAAATTGAATTTTACACCTTGAAGTTTGGTTCTATTAGCGAAACCTCACCCTCCATTAGCTTAAGCTGTTAAGTGACACATTGGTGTGCTGACATGTTTTCTACCTTCGTCAAGAAATCCTCCAGCTAGTTTCACATCCTAGTCTCGCCTGTCACCTAGTATCACATCCTCCTCCCTCACCGCCTCAGCCTTCATTAAGAAGTCCTACAAATTCATCTCCTCCACCGTATTATTTCTATTTTTGTTGTTGTTGTTGTTGTTGTTGTTAATCTCCTCCGCCTTGTTGTGATTGTCAGTGGCAATGGTCTCTTCCTAGACCTCATCGATAATCTTGTCTCCTTCGGCTCTGAGGTATCGAGAGGTGGTTCCTTTAGGGAATTGGTCAAACAAGGTGGAGTAGAGATTTTTCAAGAGATTAACTAGCATAGTAAAGAGTGAACAAATAGAAGACTATCGTGGTAGATCTAGATTCTTTGTTGCCGCCGCCGCCTTCGTCTTAGACCCGATTTGGTCGAGCTGGGTGGGTTCACGGTGAGCTGAGGGCTGGCTTGGGTTTTGAGTTGCATGGGTTCGTTGGGTCCTTCAGCAGGTAAGGGTTTGTGGGTTTCTTCGTTTTGAGTTGAGTGATTTAGGAATTGAGTTGCTTCCAAAATGGTGTCGTCATAAAACTTGGAATTCGGGTGGGTTCATAGTGCTTTTTGCTTTAAAACCACATCGTTTTGTAGAGCTGATTTGGGGAAAAAAAAGTAGAGTTAATTTGGCATAAAAAATAAAATAAAATAAACATGTCAGCACACTAACGTGTCACTTAATAGCTCAAACTAACGGAGGGTGGGGTTTTGCTAACGGAACCAAACTTCAAAGTGTAACATCTAATTTTTCAAACTATAGGATGTAAAATCTAAACAACCCCAAATTTCAGGGGTGTACTTTGCAATTTACCCAATAATATACTATTGTGGTGGGCCTTTTTGTGTTATTGGGCTTCCATCCCTCTTGCTGTACTACGGCCCGTGGGTCTGAGGTAAGAGAGTTGGGGCTGGCCTAAATGGGCTACACTTTAGGCTAGCTTGTGCACAAGTCGAGCTGTCCCAATATAGATGTGTTCTAGCAGAGGCATCGCAGACTGAGTGTATGGCATGCCCACAGCAAGAACAAATGTTACAGATGTTATAGCAGGCATATAGTATGACAAAATAACTGTAATACTAAACGAAACAAATGAGACTAACGTTGAGAAGGAAGATAGCTTAATAAGGTTATAGCCGAATAATACAAAAAATGGAAATAACGCTACAGCAGACAATTTAATAACTAAACGGTAAACTAATCACCCAATAAGCATAAATAACAAAAGAAAACTTGTTTGCCAGAAAAGTAGGCTTAGCTTCTCAGCAAAAGCGAGTCCAAGAAGGGAACCAATCCCCAACATGAGTAACCTCAAGGAAGGCTTTTGCCATTGAAGTTATACACTTTGGAAAAAGGGCCAAAATGGTTTAAGCTTCCATCCTCAATCTCTCAGAGAATGGGTCTGTTAAGAGGGAGAGAAAAAAGGTAGTTTATTGATGCATGCCTCTATTCCTACCACTTATGTTTCTCTGGTTTTCTGTATATTCTTTTCTTTTTTCTCTATTCTTTCTTTTTCTACCTCTTCTTCCTTCTATCTCTTGTCCCCCTTTCACTATTCAAAGTTACCCCTTTTAATTCCCTCTGCCGTGGTGGGATTTGCCATTTTTACCCAACTATTTTGGCTCCTTATGGGCGTCCTTCCAAAACTACCTACTAGCTTGCCGGCTGCTTAGCCACTACCATTGCTCTAAATGTGTTGGTTGTACCACTCTCTATTCTCAGATAAAATTGCTTGTCTTGTTTCTTACATATCTCTGTTTTTCACTTCCGTCATCTAGATAAGGATTAAGTCTCTTCATTACCTACTTCTATGGCATGCATCAAGTGGTCTCAGCCCATATTTACCTCTTTTGGGTGAGATGTTATCTCAGCAGGACATCTCTCTCCAAAGAAGTTTGAGCGAGAACCCCAAAATAGACCCCCCCTTTCTCCCTACCGCTAAACCACACCCTCTGAAAACCTTGACCTATGGTCCACCTCCCATGTATTGGTTGGGTACAAGTAAGTGGTGCCTTGACCTTTTGTGTATGCTCCACTCCGTCTGAATTTTGTTTCTTTCTGGCCTTCACACCATTATTGCTGCCTTCGTGTTTGTTTGATTCTGCTGTACGTACTGGTTGGTGTTTATCTTTTGTGGCGTGAAGGATATGTAGGCTTTTGGGCTCATATTCCTTGCCTTTTATCCCTTCTTGGACTAGGCGTTGCTTGGGCCTCATCTTCCTGCTGAGCCCATGTTTTCCTTTTCTATGTCTGGGACCTTTTGGCTATTGATCATGCCATATCACTTCATCGTACTCGCTATAGCTTTTCCTTTCCTTTTACTTCTTGTTACCTTGTGGACTTGCAAGCTGATGTTCCTGCCGTGCCAGTCCACGTCTTCTTCAATCTTTTGCTCAGGGCTTTCTAGGCCCACTTTTCACATCTTTACCTATTTTGGGCTTTGTTAGCCAACATTCTTGTTGTGCCAGCCCATTTCATTATTTCATTCCTCGGGCTTCCTTGGCCCGTTTACTTTATCTTTACCTCTTTTATTCCCATGGGCTTTTTTCTAGATCCTTTGGGCTTCCTCGACCCAATTACCATATCCTTACCTCTTATTACTTTTCGGGTTTATTGGCCTTTAAGCCGACCCATTGAGTTTACTAATTCATTTCCCAGACTTCCTCCGCCCATTTACCTCTTCTTTACCTCTTTTTATTCCCATGGGCTTACTACTTCATTCTTTGGGCTTCCTCGGCCCATTTACTTCTTTACCTCTTTTTTATTCTTGTGGGCCTACTAGCCATCAATCCTACCATTTCAGCCTGCTAGGCTTGCTTCCTCATTCCTTTACCATTTTCCCCTTCTCACCTTCCCTATATTGTTGGGTTTCTTCTACTGTTGGGATCTTTGTCAAAAAAATGGGCATCAACAATTGTCCATGTCATGGAAATTAATAGGAAATATAACTAAGATAACCTTGTGGGGCCCAGCAATTCGTGGACCAGGCCCATTTGCCCTTAGAAAGTCCGAGGGCCCAATCCGAGGAGAACTGTGGCCCAAGCTCCATGACGCCGAGCACGGACCAATTTTTGGGAGGCAGCCGAGGACAGTCTAGTTCTCGGCAGGCCCATAATCCGCCCAGAATAAAGGGATAAATTCGTAAGGAAATCCAAAATACCTTGGGGCGATTACCCTAAATACCCTTCTGGATAAGGCCCAATGCCTGGCAGAACCGTACTCTACAGCTTTACCAAGTCATCCCCAACAATTCCGGGATTAGACTGATGGGACCAATGTCAGTATTTGTAAAGACTGACCCTACACGTGGACGAAGGACATCGAACGCACACTAGTATAAAAGGAGAAGTAAGTGAATCTAGCAGGGGAGGAGGAAAAAAGGAGACTTCATGAGGAAGATCGCCGGAACGATTCATGCACAGAATAGAGAAAGTTCTCCGTTGGACAGCCGGAAAGGACCACAAGGGTCCTCGGATCAAGTCCGAGGATCCCATTCTCAGAGGTGGCAGTATGGCGGGGCTATAAACGTTTAGGCCCAGTCCATTTTCCACAGGGATCTTTCTGAAATCCAGACCGGACCATCCCCCCGTGACCAAGCCCAAGCTTTTCAAGCCCACTCTCTACAAATCGTATTGTGAGGGATCTCTCCCGCGTGAACCCGAAAATGTCACTGGGCCGCGCAGGAATCGTGTCCTTACAATTGGCGCCGTCTGTGGGAAAGCATGCGCGCTTGGCGCAGGTGGCGGTGGAGTCAACTCTCTACTAAGCAAAAATCCACGGAGCTTCCTCCGTCTCCTTTGACGTGCAGCTGTTGTTCCGACATAAACTTCTGCTAGGGGCTACTCCTTGCAGCGCCCATGGCGTAGGCAGCCCTAGGGGCTCTTGGCCTCAAGCCGGCTCTCCCCGCCCTGATCTAGGGGCTTACATCCGAAAAACAAACCAAACACAAAAAAAAATATATATATCTCGTAAGTTTTGGACAGAACCAAGGTCTTGCATGGTCCTCGGACTCAAACCTATGGGGAAACCAAGTACAAGAGATGAAAATCAAAAGTTTTGGACAGAACCAAGGCCTTGCATGGTCCACGGACTCAAGCCTGTGGGGAAACCAAACACAAAAAAAATAAATCTCGTAAGTTTTGGACAGAACCAAGGTCTTGCATGGTCCTCGGACTCAAACCTATGGGGAAACCAAGTACAAGAGATGAAAATCAAAAGTTTTGGACAGAACCAAGGCCTTGCATGGTCCACGGACTCAAGCCTGTGGGGAAACCAAACACAAAAAATAATATAATTCGTAAAGTTTTGGACAGAAACCAAGGTCTGCATGGTCCTCGGACCAAACCTATGGGGAACAAAGTTCACAAGAGATGAAAACAAAAGTTTGGACAGAACCAGGTCTTGCATGGTCCTCGACTTCAACCTATGGGAAACCAAGTACAAGAGTGAAAATCAAAAAGTTTTACAGAAACCAAGGCCTTGCATTGGTCACGGACTCAAGCCTTGTGGGGAAACCAAAACACAAAAAAAATAAATCTCGAAAGTTTTGGACAGAACCAAGGTCTTGCATGGTCCTCGGACTCACCATGGGGAACCAAGCTCAAGAGAATAAAATCAAAAGTTTGGACGAACAAGGCCTTGTGGTCCAGCGACTCAGCCTGTGGGGAAACCAAACACAAAAAATAAATCTCGAAAGTTTTGGACAGAACCAAGGTCTTGCATGGTCCTCGGACTCAAACCTATGGGGAAACCAAGTACAAGAGATGAAAATCAAAAGTTTTGGACAGAACCAAGGCCTTGCATGGTCCACGGACTCAAGCCTGTGGGGAAACCAAACACAAAAAAAATAAATCTCGTAAGTTTTGGACAGAACCAAGGTCTTGCATGGTCCTCGGACTCAAACCTATGGGGAAACCAAGTACAAGAGATGAAAATCAAAAGTTTTGGATAGAACCAAGGCCTTGCATGGTCCACGGACTCAAGCCTGTGGGGAAACCAAACACAAAAAAAAATAATCTCGTAAGTTTTGGACAGAAACCAAGGTCTTGCATATGGTCCCGGACATCAAACCTATGGGGAAAACCAAGTAAAGATGAAAACCAAAAGTTTTGGACAGAACCAGCAGGCCTTGCATGGTCCCACGGCCCAAGCCTGTGGGGAAACAAACCAAAAAAAAAAAAAAAAAAAAAAAAAAAAAAAAAAAAAAAAAAAAAAAAAAAAAAAAAAAAAAAAAAAAAAAAAAAAAAAAACAAAAAAAAAATAAATCTCGTAAGTTTTGGACAGAACCAAGGTCTTGCATGGTCCTCGGACTCAAACCTATGGGGAAACCAAGTACAAGAGATGAAAATCAAAAGTTTTGGACAGAACCAAGGCCTTGCATGGTCCACGGACTCAAGCCTGTGGGGAAACCAAACACAAAAAAAATAAATCTCGTAAGTTTTGGACAGAACCAAGGTCTTGCATGGTCCTCGGACTCAAACCTATGGGGAAACCCAAGTACAAGAGATGAAAACCAAAAGTTTTGGACAGAACCAAGGCCTTGCATGGTCCACGGACTCAAGCCTGTGGGGAAACCAAACACAAAAAAAAAAATAATAAATCTCGTAAGTTTTGGACAGAACCAAGGTCTTGCATGGTCCTCGGACTCAAACCTATGGGGAAACCAAGTACAAGAGATAAACATCACAAGTTTCGGACGGAACCAAGGTCTTGTATGGTCCTCGAACTCAAACCTATGATAAAACCAACTACTCGTAAGGAAAAACTACATTACATAGGATTTGGATTCATCTGAGGAAAGCTCCCCACTCGCCATTGGGTCAGTTCCCAAACTGCGGGGATTCGCAAGTCTGCTCTTAGATCTGCAGCACCAAGGGAATCGATGCGACATAGGGCAATACGTCACCTGAGAAACAATTTGAGTTCTTTACCCTCCGTCAACTCCTTGGACGGTACTCTCATACTTATCACAGAATATTCAATTGTTATTTTTGCTAGTTTCCTGAGTTAAACCTGCTATGAGTTATCGCCGTAAGGTTTGGTAGTGTTGGTACATTAGAACTGATTGGATTATGTTTCAAAACTTCCTGCTCTAAGTATCATTGAAGAAACAGACACAGGGAGCACACCCTTCCACAAAATAATGTTGCAAAAAGAGTAGTATTCAAAATAAGTAGGCAAAATTTCCTTTCTTATTAAAACAAAGAAACAGTACAGCATACAACAAAAAGCTGAAATCAACTTGTGATAAAACTTGCTACATGATAGAAAGGAAAGTCACAAGGAAGCAAGAGAAGGCCGAGGAGGTAGCACAGACGAGACGTAGGCTACTGCTTCGAGGCCTTGTCCCTTCCCCCATGCTTTCGCATGCCCATAGCTCCGGCAGCAAAGGAGCCCAACTTGAGCCTCACGCCACAGTGGGGAGGATGCAGGTAGCACAGAGGAGAGGTTGGCTACTGCCTCAAGACCTCGTTTCATCCTCAACGCTTTCACGTGCCCGAAACTCAGGCAGCAAAAGAACCTGACCTCAGGCTAACACCATCTACAAAGAAGATGCAGGGAGCCGAAAGTTGGGAAGCCCCCGCAGAAATTTGCCGGCTGCAAGGTAGACAGTGCTGATGGTGGAAATTCCTTCTTCGGACATACCAAAAATCTGGCATGACCAGCACCTGCTTCGGATTTTGACTAAAAGCGTGGGAAACACCCTCTCCCCTCTGTCATAAGGGAATATTTCTTTGAATCTATGCCTTCGTTGCCCGTATATCACTCTTCTGAGCTTGAGGAGAACGTGGCGCCTTTGCGGCGGAGAGAGTTTTTCTTCCCCGACCCTCGTCTCAAACATGACTTGCTGCGGGAGGAAGCTGAAGGAGGAGACTAAGGAGCTGGTGCCTAGGCAAAGAAACTTGCTCTCTTATTTATTTGAGGAGATAGGGTGGTGGCATTTAATTAGCGCAGCTTCCCGAGGAACGCTACAGACAAAACGTCTCCAGCTCGACTTCCAACAAACCTCTGCAACGACAAGACTAAAGGAGCCTCGTCGAGGTGCACCTCGAACATCGGGACACCCAGAAGTACCGCGTGGCCAAAGATTATGGAAATGTCTCATGATCCGTGGGCCTAGTAAATTCGCGGCCCATGCCCTTGCTACATGATGACCCACGGACTACGGCCCACGCCGGGTAATAACTAATGCCGAGGACAACCTCCTGCCCGGCCGCGTACGGGATACCTAAGGAGAGGGAATAAAACAGAAACCAAGGCTTTGCATGGTCCTCGGACTCAAGCCTATGGGGAAACCAAGTATAAAAATTATTATTATTACAAGTTATGGACTGAACCAAGGCCTTGCATGGTCCTCGGACTCAAGCCTATGGGGAAACCAAGTATAAAAATTATTATTATTACAAGTCATGGACTGAACCAAGGCCTTGCATGGTCCTCGGACTCAAGCCTATGGGGAAACCAAGTATAAAAATTATTATTATTACAAGTTATGGACTGAACCAAGGCCTTGCATGGTCCTCGGACTCAAGCCTATGGGGAAACCAAGTATAAAAATTATTATTATTACAAGTCATGGACTGAACCAAGGCCTTGCATGGTCCTCGGACTCAAGCCTATGGGGAAACCAAGTATAAAAATTATTATTATTACAAGTCATGGACTGAACCAAGGCCTTGCATGGTCCTCGGACTCAAGCCTATGGGGAAACCAAGTATAAAAATTATTATTATTACAAGTCATGGACTGAACCAAGGCCTTGCATGGTCCTCGGACTCAAGCCTATGGGGAAACCAAGTATAAAAATTATTATTATTACAAGTCATGGACTGAACCAAGGCCTTGCATGGTCCTCGGACTCAAGCCTATGGGGAAACCGAGTATAAAAATTATTATTATTACGAGTTTTGTATAGAATCAAGGCCTTGTATGGTCCTCGGACCCAAACACGGCATCAAGCCTCCAGTTCTCTCCTCGGCCAGCATGGGTAATCATTACTTTTCACTGGTCGGCCTTATTGGGCCAAACACTTATATTAGAGTTAGGGCAACATCATTTTATTATCAAGTATTTTGGTCTTAGTTGTCATCGGTTTAGATACTTTCTCATTGAGCCGAGCAGCATTTACCAATATACAAAAACATAAACGGAATATGCAAAATGAAATAATAAACACTTTTATTAATATAAGAGATTATTACAATGTACGAAAAAGGGCTCAAACAAGCCTATACAAAAGGAGAACTGCTGAAGCAACGACTCGCAGTACAGAGAAGTAAATAGTCAGGCTTCTTCTAAAACTCATCTTCAAGGTCTCTTCAGTCTCTGCCTCAACATTGCTCATATCATGACAAGAACCTTCTTCGGAAAAGGATGAAGGAGAAGGAAGAAGAATTGAAGGAGAAGGAAATAGTAAGGAAGAAATCAATGAAGAAGATGGAGGAGATGAAGGAGGAAGATGGAGGACATGAGTAAAGAAGGAGGAGAAGAAGAGAGAAGGGACGAAAAGAAAGAAAAGGAGCAAAAGAGGGAAAAGGGAAGGCACCATGACGGAACTGGTGCTGGGAAGACTATAAGAGGAAAGCGGAGGAGGGCACCAAGGAGCAAAAGAGGGAGAAGCAGAAGCACTTAGCCCCTGCCTCAGCCCTGACTCCTAACACGTTGGTGCCATATTAGGTATGCTCATGAGGAGCCGGGTGGTGCTGGTCTTGGTTGTTCTCGACTCAGTCGCGCCGGGAGTTCGACACGACGAGTCCCTGCTTCGGATTTTGGCTGAAAGAGAGGCGAGACAGATCTTAAGTCTGCGCCACCCTTGCCCTGATCGAGCCATTTCAAGCTTTATCAGAATATGGTGTCTAGAGGAGGGGCATGATTTCTTCATCATTTGGTGCGATCTCAGAAGAATAGAAGGGAGTTAGTACGAAAGTGATGGCCTCCTGCTTGCCTTCTTATAGGAAGAGCAGAACGGATGGCATTAAATGCATTCAACCTTCCCAAAGAATCTGAAGAAAAAAGAGGCGTCCGTTCCACTTCTCCACCTTATCAAATGAGCCGCTGGATATAAATGAGCCTCATTAAGGGGAATTCATTAAGGGCGCGTCTGGGACATCCAAGCGGAAGGAGCAGATTCCGAGCGGATTAAAAGGAATCCCTCAAAAACCGCCTGACTTCCTGAGAAACCGCTCACATAAATGCGGGATCAAGCTAAATGGGCCATATTAAGGGCCCGGGTTTGCCAAAACCCTCCTTTCCAATCCGGAATTCGGATAGAAGGGTTTTGAGGGGCTATTGTGGGGCCCAGCAATTCGTGGACCAGGCCCATTTGCCCTTAGAAAGTCCGAGGGCCCAATCCGAGGAGAACTGTGGCCCAAGCTCCATGACGCCGAGCACGGACCAATTTTTGGGAGGCAGCCGAGGACAGTCTAGTCCTCGGCAGGCCCATAATCCGCCCAGAATAAAGGGATAAATTCGTAAGGAAATCCAAAATACCTTGGGGCGATTACCCTAAATACCCTTCTGGATAAGGCCCAATGCCTGGCAGAACCGTACTCTACAGCTTTATCAAGTCATCCCCAACAATTCCGGGATTAGACTGATGGGACCAATGTCAGTATTTGTAAAGACTGACCCTACACGTGGACGAAGGACATCGAACGCACACTAGTATAAAAGGAGAAGTAAGTGAATCTAGCAAGGAGGAGGAAAAAAGGAGACTTCATGAGGAAGATCGCCGGAACGATCCATGCACAGAATAGAGAAAGTCCTCCGTTGGACAGCCGGAAAGGACCACAAGGGTCCTCGGATCAAGTCCGAGGATCCCATTCTCAGAGGTGGCAGTATGGCGGGGCTATAAACGTTTAGGCCCAGTCCATTTTCCACAGGGATCTTTCTGAAATCCAGACCGGACCATCCCCCCGTGACCAAGCCCAAGCTTTTCAAGCCCACTCTCTACAAATCGTATTGTGAGGGATCTCTCCCGCGTGAACCCGAAAATGTCACTGGGCCGCGCAGGAATCGTGTCCTTACAAACCTAATAGGTAATAACTCAAATGGCAATGAAAAGGAATGGCAGATTTTTAAAAAAAAATACTTTTTTTGGCCTTTTGGCTAGGATCAAGGAATTGAGGAGTTTTGATATATATCATTATTGTATTAATAAAAAGACACATGCCATCCTTCTATGCATCTTTGGTTTGGAATTCAATTTTATAATATAATAATATATATGGATTTTTTTTTTGAAGGAATATATGTGGATTTGAAATAATTAACTAGGTGTAAATTTTTTTTTTTCTATATAAAAAAGTTTAAGATATTATTTCAAATCCATAATATCTAAGTGGGTTTTTACCAAAAAAAAAAAAAAATCTAAGTGGGTTTGCTTGAGCAAAATCTCCAAATTTTATAAAATCATGTGTCACTAAATTTATATCAAGCAATTTTATTCATTAAATTCGTTTATTTACTAAATTTATTTATCTGGGTTATGGTCCGAAATAGAAGCTTTACTTCTAGCAATTTCTGAAGCTAGCTTGCAATATGTCCTTGTCCCGTGTTATCTTTTGAAGGAAATGCGAAGAGTCTCATTTTGGCTAATCCTTGTATATGCAGTGGTATCTTTGCTTTATAGGTTGTGTGTTTTTTGTTTTGTTTTTTTTAAGAAATTCTTTCATTCAGGGAAAAAACACATGAACATGAAAAAGTATATCTCAATTCTCAAAAGTGTGTAATGAATGCAATGATCAGGGTTTCTTATTGAAAAATAGAATACTGACTCTTCTCAGCATTTTGTAAATTGACAAAAGTGCCTTAGAATAATTAAACGTGACCGTTTTAGATACCTCCGCTTCTATTGTAACTAAATTTCAAAAAAAAAAAAAAAAGTAAAAAAAATTAAACGTTACCGTTAAAGGTATTAAATTAAACATGACATGAGATTTAAAAAAGTAATAAGTTAAGAGAAATAACATTGAGGAAGTTACAGATATAAATTTTTTTACAAACTGTTGATGTGATGAGTGATTATTGATAATGAAAAAGTAATATTAATGGTAGGTGTAGATGAAAACCAATAAAAAATTAGCCACATCAACAGTTTGTAAAAGTATTGTAAAATAGTTTTGGCTATAGCATTACTCAGTAACATTTTCACAAGAAATCTTAAGGGACAAATTGTTACTAGTTGTTATTGATTGACAAAAAAGTAATTTCAAGGATAAACTCAAATTAAAATTGTAACAACCTACCATATAAAATTTGTTGTGGAAATATTGTGAATCAGACATATAACATTACTCATATATATATATATATATTTAAAACCAAAGATCAGAGAAAATCCAATTAGATTTCAATTGGATTCTCAATTTAGGGTTACGTGTCCCATCTAATTTTGTGCAAAGTGAATTATTGAGGGTAAAGAACAATGAATTCAAATCTAATTAAATTCTAAACTGGATTTCAATTAGAGTCCAATTTTGCGCTAAGTGTCCATCTAATTTTTAATTTTTGTGGCAAGTTAATTATTGGATGCAAAAACCGAAGAGTCTAAATCCAATTAATTCTAAATTATATATATATATGAAATAATAAGAAACCATTATATATTTTAAAAATGTATGATTTAAAAAATGTATAATCTAATACTATGTATAATTTGAATCTATTCTAAAAAAAAAATATATATATATATATATATAATTTGAACCATATAATTATAATTTAATTTAATTATATTGGTACATATGCACATGTTTATATACTAGTTAAACACTAAACCACAACTCGTATTAATTCTACTCTAAATACAACATACATTCTCCTCTACTCTAAATACAGTATACATGCACCTCAAATTATTAATTTGCTCCTTTTAAAACTATAAAATTTAATTTATGACTTCTTAACCCTTAAAAAAACTTTTTAAAATCTCATAATTTAATTTATTATTTTTGAAGAAATAAATTTTAATTTATCTTAAAATATAATTTTTCCAAAGCTCTGACTTCTTTTTATTTTATATATTTTTAATTGTTAAAAAAGACAAAGACCCAGGTAGAAGTGAAAAACCTAAATAGCCGTCAGCGTGTTCACACTTCGCACACATTCACGCGTAGACGGCGTAGTCAACCGGGCCTACTAGTTTGAGAAATTTCCGAGTCAAAATATAAAAGAAAAAAAAAAAAAAACAAAGAAAGTTTGTTTTTTTTTTTTTTAAAGGAGAAAAAATAAAGAACGGTAAGTAATTAGTCTATATAAATATAAATATAAATTAAAAAAGATAGAAAAGTAAAAAACGTGCAACAAAAACATTGGGCGTTTAAAAAAAGTTTCTTTCTGTCTTAAAAAAAATCAAAATATTTTTACAATAAAACTTAAGTTACAAACTGTTAATTATAGGTAAAAAAAAAAATAGTATGGTAGATTCAAATAAGAATCACCAACAATTTATTACTTAAAATTTATTTAAATAATTATTATAAAACTATTATATCATTGCTCAAATAACAAAGAGAGATTTTTTTTTTTTTTTTTTAAAGAATCAAATGACAAAGAAAGCTAAGTACGTAAATAAAATACTTATCCAATAAATAAGTAAGTAAATAAAAATAAATTAAAAACGTGAAAAACACGTCTTTAAAGTACTTTTTTTTTATAGAGAAAACGTATTTAAAGTACTTATAATATATTATTGTTATTTAAAATGAAGTGAAAATTATGGTTTAAAAAGTATTGTAAAAGCAGTATTTAAAGTACTTATAACGTAAAAAATGTGTTTGGTACTATATTTCTAATAATATCTTTTTAAAAGTGAAAAAACATAATTGTGTGTTTGGTATGTGTGTGTGTGTGTTTTTTTTTAATAGTAATGTCATGTAGTCTAATCTGTGGGACTTATTGTTTTTTACTTATTTACAAAGATGTTATTGAACAATATTATTTGAAAATTAAAAACTGGTAAGAAGAATTTTCTAAATTCAGTGTTTAAACACCTTAAAATGAGAAACGTAATTCAAACACTTCTAAAAAAAATTTCTTACCAAACGCAATATTTTTTTTTTGGCCCACAATTTTTAGTGTTTAAACACTAAAAACTATTATTTGAGTTACCTTACCAAATAGGCCTACCATTCAAAGTGCATTTTTTCTATCTAAAGAAATAAAATCAAAACATAAAAGGAAAAATAACAAAAATAGAACTTTAGACACAATATTTTTATATTAAAAAGTTGTGTCACACTCTCAATGGTTTTAGATGAAAACCACTATACAACTTCTTCAAGAAAAAAAAAAAAGGAAAATTACTATGCAACTTATCACTTAAATTTTGTGGTGAAATTGTTGTAAAATTATCCAACCACCGCTCAAAAAACAAAGAAAGGTAAGTAAATTAAAATACTTATCCCAAAAAATAAGTAAGTAAATAAATATAAAATTAAAAAAAAAAAATGGAAAAACATGCAACAAAAAACAGTGGGCGTTCAAAGTGCTTTCCTTCTGTTTCTCCAAACGTAAATTCTCGGTTCCCCACCGTAGCCGTTTCACTCTCTCTCTCTCTCTTTGAAGTCCAAAGTCCAAACAATATATTTGTCTCTTCCACCTACAAAAAAAAAAGAACAGAAGACCAAAGAAAGATAGCAAAAGAAAGAAAGACATGGGTGGGGGTGCGATGAAGATCGTTTTTGGGCTGTTAACACTCGTTACTGTTGGAATGATTATAGGTACTAAATTTCAATTCTTTTCTTTTATTATTCTTCACTATCTACTTATATATACATAAAATGATTCTAATACTACTCTATAATTTTCATGCTATGTTTCATTTTCTCTTCTTCACTGTACTACTTCAAATCTTCTGGTTCATTCATTTTCCATCTTTATCCAATATACCCATCTGCCACTTTATTATTATTATTTTTTTTAAGTAATTCAGTGAGTGAGTACTATTTTGGATCTAATTTTCATCTAATTTTTCTTTTGTTTGTTTGTTATTTTATTTTATTTTATATTTGTTTTTTAGCTTCAATTATATTACATGTTTTTGCTTGGCTGAGTTGGAACCAAACGTGGCTTATATTTCTTGCAAAAAAAAAAAAAAAAAAAAGTCCCACATCTGGGTTTTTGGGGGGGTCCATTAATCATTTGAGAGATACAGGGTTTGCCTTTTGTATTATGTTCATTGGTGGGATTTTTTTTTTTTTTTTTGAACATGATTTTTTTATTGATTCGAAGTATATTTTAGTCAAAACATAGTCTTTATGTGATAGGATGTTATTTAGATGTGTATAAGAGTGTTTTTGCTTTGAAATTAAGTTCTTTGAAGCCTTTTAAGATTGGTCCCAAAGTTGTAAAATGAAAATTGAAAGTCTTGTATCAATAAAAATTCAGTCTTTGTTCTCTTTGTGTTGGTTTCCAGATCTTTTCCTTGAGTATTTAATAATAATTTTACCTTGAGAATTTAAAGTGTTAAGTGCCTGTTTGGTAATGCGTTGACAGCTTTTTCATATTTCACATTTTTTTGGTACAGCCTTTTCAAACAATCCCATTTTTAAAAAGCTGAAAAATGAGATGTACCAAACAAGCACACAAATTTTAGGGTTGTACATGTGTAGGTGGACAGTTTGTGGTAGATACAAATCATATGGTAGATGGGTTCCTTTGGTGATGTTGTTTAAAAAAACTCTTGATTTGAGCCAAGAGCCTTGAAACTCAACTGACACCTTCTAGTGTTTCCAATAGACATGTCCAGGGTTCAAATTCCTCCCCCCATTGTAACTATCAAAGAAAAAATAACTTGATTCGTGCAATTGTGGATGCATGCTTACCTGGTTGATTTAATTATTTTACCGCTTACTTGTTCTAGAAAGAAGATGTTAATTTCAAGATCACATAATGTCGAATTGGTGCTTTGATACCAAATGTAAATGATGGTTGATGAGGGATACTTAGGAGAACTTAGGGTTTCGTGCAGTAACTTTTTAAATTAGGGATTTTCATGAGTTTCATGGGTTTCAGGTCTAGTGGAAAATTTCATACTGAGAGTAGATTATATTATTATATTATTGTTTGTTTCTTACTTTTCCTAAAGAGATCAAGTATTTTGTACTTTCTTTCTTTCTTGCTTTCCTTGGATTCAAAACGTGATTACATCACTAAAATCACAATGTTGTACATTGAAGTGCATCCAATGCTTAATATAGAAAGCTAGTTTTTAGTATAACACTAATGCTGCATTGTTGTTTGGGAATCGCAGGTGCTTTGTTTCAATTAGCATTTATACGAAGGTTGGAAGCCTCCTATGGTACATTTCTTGGACTTTTCATCTCAACTGCTTTAAATTCTGACTGAATATTGAGAGCTCTTATATTGCTTTGCCTTTTCTTGCATGTCTTGCTTATATTAAGTGTTTAGATATTATATATATGGGAATTGAATATCTTATTCTTGTCTGCTGTATTTGTTTTCATTTCCTTCTGTATCTTTTGACTCTTAAGTTGCTGTGTAACATTTGGTTTTTATTCTAAAATTATATACTAAAATGAAGAGTTGACACCCAATGTACGTTGGTGCTGTGCTTGAAACATATACTTTAGTTTTGCTGGCAGTTACCAGGTATTAGGGTTTGTGGTGAAATTTTAACTTTTGAATTACTTTAATGACCTTTTCATGAAGTGAATGAACACGTTTGGGGCATATTTTGGAAGATGGTATCTTCTGAAAATTTTAGGAGTAGGAGGGTCAATTAACTTCATTCAGGCAGGACGGGTGATTGGAAGAGAAGAACTTAGAAACTTTAGTGGAAGGAAGAGTCAGAGTTGCTGAAATTTGCAGAAGATTTGATGATATCTGCAGACTAATTATTTTTCTGATCTCTTTACTTCAGGGAAGTGAGGAACCATTTTATGGTAGAAGTTTGTGGTTTTGAAATTGATTGATGTCAATAATACGGTAGTAACAAATGAAATTTAACAAGTGTTGTTTCATCAATAAACTCATTAGAGCATGTCAGTCAAATTTAGAAAACATTTGTTAAGGAACTTAGTGTCAGCATTATGATATTCTTCTATCTACAAGATTTATATTGTGGATTGACATTGTTCATACTTTAAAAAATGTTTTGGTGCTCATATATATGCTTGCTAAGTTATATTTTGTTTTATCATTAATTTAACGAATGAAATTTAAAAGCACCATTCTTTATGGGTGCAGAGTTTCCATCATCTAGAAGATTGCAGGGAAACGAGAATGATGGCTATCTTCAGCTTCCCAGAGGTCAGTTTTCTTCCTAACTATTATTATGTTTTCTCCCAAAGTTGATTTTGCATAAGAAAACTCTATTCCACTGTATTCTGCCAACCATAAAGTGGACCCATGCTACAAGTTACTTGTTTTTAACTTTCAAAGCATGGACCCATGTTTATGTATTCAGAGTTTGAATCATTCACTGAACTTTGAAACGCTGTTGCAATGATTTATCAGTATTATGGTCAACATGGGTTTTTTTTAAGGTCCCCCTTAAATTAGTAATTATATTTTTGCGATTACATATTTAACTGTTTTTAACAAGAAGCTTGATATAGCATCATTTTGTGAAATAGTGATCTTTTTTTTTTACTTTTTAAAATTTTTGCTGCCATAGAATTAGTGGAGTTTAGGAGTACTTTCTCTCTGATCTATTATTTTTACCATTTATCAATTTTCAGGTATTCCCGATTGGAATAATGACAAAGACGCAAGAATTTTACGTCTTGGATATGTATGTTCACGATTTTGTTATCTAATATTATGTTTAATTTAAGGTCACTATATCTCAACCCTCTGTCTCACCTGCCCACCTGAGGGTGGCAGGGTAAAGGTGAACAAACACATTTTATTCTTAATGATTTACATTTTGAAAATTTTGATGCATACTTTTTCTCACTGTTGGAACACCAACCTCTCATATACTTCCATACTCAGTGTCAATAACCCTTCTCCAAAGACATACCCCATAAGGAAATTCTCCCAATTTTGATGAATACTTGATGATTGGGAATTGTGTTTTGGGTTAATTCGCATACATATTCATATATTATTTATAAGTGGTAATACAATATTATAATTTTGCTCCTCACACTAATATGCATTCATAATACTCCTCCACAAGTTGGTACATATAACTTATATATCATATAGTCCCCATTTGTTAAATAACAAACACAAACAATTCTTGCAAAAGGGTTTAGTAAACATATCAATGACTTGAGCTTCTCTAGAGATATATGGATTAACAATTACATCACTTTCTCTTCTTTCTCAAAAAAGATGACAATCCACCAATGTATGCTTTGTCTACTCATGAAACACAGGATTAGGCGTAATGTGAATTGCTGATTGATTGTCGCAAAATATAGTCACATTCCTCGAGAAGGTGATAATGGGTGTTCGCTGTTCATTGGTTGGTACGGCTGGTTTTCAGAGCTTTTTGAGCAGCACCGGCCTTGTTGGAATCTGAGATAAGTGAACTGCCACCAGCACCATTGGGATCGGCTTTCCGGTATGTCGGAGCAGCTTTTCATCAGTGTGGTGGTCGGTTGCCATTGAGCACCGTCAAATCCACCACAATCCAGATCTGGAGCAACCATTCAAAGTTTCAAACTAAACAATCTACATAGATCAAACCCTAAAATATGACTAGCAACACCAACACCAAATCAAAGAGAGAGAGAGAGAGAAGATTTGCTATCTGAGATTTCAGATCTGGGAGCTCTCACCTTCAAGGATGGAGATTTCAGATTTGGGAGTTCTCACCTTCGATCTGAGATTTCAAACCCAAACATTGAGGAAGAGAAATCTAGGTTGAGAGATTTGAATGAAGAGAGATCTGGGCTGACTTTGACTGAGTTTGTACAGATTTGAGATGGAGGAAGAGATATATGGGTGCTGTGGTGACGGTGGATGAATACTCCTATATAGTTTTCCTTAGTCTACACACCTTTCCATACTTCCCTTTAGCCAAAGACTTTGATGGTTGCTCCATATAAGATCTCCTCTCATAAATACCATAGAGAAATACAGTTTTGACATATAGCTTAACTAATAACCAACCAAGATTAGTACCAATTTATCAAAAGGTGCACAGAAGAAACTTAGCAATTGGAGAGAATATCTCTAAATAGTCTACAACATAGTATATACCCATTGACATTGCAAATATCATTTTCACAATGCTGACAGCTCTTCTTCCATAACTAACCTTAAATCTTGAATAGACATTTCCCAAATTGTCTTAGAAATGATGGTAGAAGACTCAAAAGAGGTAAAGGCACATAAAAATGGAGATAAATGTGCATATGATACAAATTGAAAAATTGGATGAGAAGTACAAGTGTGTGCTTACGTTTGTGCAAAACAATAGGAAGAGATTCAGGATCAAGAAGTGAATCTCGAAAACTGGGGAGGAGTCTTAGTGGGAGGCAGACACCGACATGGATAAACCTGTAGTGGTCTCTCAATAGAAGTTACTGGAGGAGAAAAAGAAGGTATGTGGGGAAAAAAAAGGACTATCCACACTTTATGAAGAGGAAGAAAAATAAGGGGTAGACTTAAGGAAGGTCACAAAGTGATGGTGAATGGTAGTTTAATAACTCTTATACCCCTTTTGAGTACAAGAATACCCTAGGACTACACATTTGATTGATTTGGGATCAAGTTTTATCATCCCCAGACCTAGATGTGAACATAGTAAGCGTGCATTTGACATCAACTTATTTAGCTTTTTGTTCAAAGTGTGCTAAAGTATACTTTGAAAAAAATGAGAAAATATGAGGTTTTAAAAGCTGTACATAAAAGCTAAATGCTAGCCAAATAAGTTGGACACAAATAGACATTTAAATACACCTAAAATTTTAAGGCAGTAAATGAAACAACGGTTTTTCAGGGGGCAATACTTTATCAGGAATCTGATCCTCAAGAACAGTGGAAGGCATACGATTGATGAGGTAGCAGGCTATTAGTATTGCATCACTCCAATATGGTTTGGGGACACTCATATGGAATAGCAATGCTTGAGTAACCTCCAACATATGTTGTAACTTATGCTTTGAGCTATGATAAATTACCACTTGTCCTAAAAGTTTAAGTGGATAGGAAATGGTGAATTTGATCACTTGCCATTATTTTCTAACACTTCCCCCACGTGTGGCCTTGAATTCTTCTTCAATAAGCATGGCCCAACATGTCAAGTTTTTAATTTTAAATTGGAGGTAACAATAGGGTTTGAACTCAAGATCACATGTTTTGATACCATGTTAAGTATAGGGGAGTATGTTTGGGGTTAATTAATTACCTAACACACATACATATTATTTATAGGTGGGTAGCTACAATATTAAAATTTTGCCCCTCACACTAATACATATTCATAACAGTATTTAATGGATCAAGATGGAAACCCTGCCTATATATCATGGTCACACTCCATTCTAGAGAAATATTACATTTAGTACACACACACACACACACACACACACACACACACACACACGCTTATACTTAAAATGGTTTGGACTTGTATAGGTGAATTTGGTCAAAATCTACTTACCTGTGCTTGTAGTGGGGTAATTTTGTATCTTCTGATTAGGACAAGTAATATATGTGTTATTTACTAGTATTGTGGTTATTCATTTTATGACTTTGTGTTTATGTTTGGTTATTTACTTTTATTTTTTTCATTTGTTCTTTGTTTCTTTATTTATTTTTTGGTTGTGTTATTTAGAACACGCTGTGCAGTGGGGTCGGGAAAATTATAAAGGGTATTGGTGGTTTATTGGATGTTGTCCAAAACTTTGAATTTCTCTTAAATTACTGTGATGCATAGGCAATGAGTAGTGCATAACAGGTGTACTCTCTCTCTCATGGATATAAATGTTAAATAGCCTTTCTCTCATTTTTTGTTTAACTGGAATATATTTGGTTTTAATGTGAAATCTTTTTTCTACATATACTTGAATTTTTTTTCTTCTAGAAACAATTGTTATATTTCCTTATGAAGTTTTTTTGGGTCAATTTTTATGCTCAAGGCTCTCACTCTCTCTCTCTGTCTCTCTTAAATCTAGGTCAAACCTGAAATAATCAGCTGGTCACCTCGAATCATTGTACTTCATAATTTTCTGAGCATGGAGGTAAGTGTGTGTGCTATTTTATAATACCTTCTCATGTTGGCATGATAACCCTGGCTCATTATATATTCAATGAAGGCTCGGGTTTGGGGAAGCTCAGGTGGTTTTGAGAAACATAAAATCTAGCGCTGAATTTTTATTTATTGAATCTGTAGAGCTGAAGACTATATGTATCTTCCATAATCCAAGAATTTAAAAAATATGATAGGTACAAATGCCAAAGTTTGTAAACTCCGTAGTTTATGATATTATCCTCACGCTCATGGCATGGCATTTTTTATTACTGAGTTGATAATACTTCCACCAATGAGCAGAGCTCAAATGGCACGCCTTCCTTGTGTAAGAGTAAGATGGAGGGTGAGGTTATTGGTTCAATGTCCATTTCGTGCATGTGTGACTTACCAATCATAATAATAGTAATAATAATAAAAATAACAGATTCTACTTCCCTGGTGTCTGTAACCAGTATCTTATATTATATATAGCTGCAAGAACTACAACTAGGATTTAATTTTTGTTAAAAATAAATTCAAACTAAAAAAAGAAATTAGTGTAAAATGTAGATCATGTAAAGACTTCTTCTATTTCATATGCTTTTAAATGTTGTAGCCAGCATTGTTACAATCTAAGTTCCATGTTATGTAATACTTGATTACATGTTACTCCTTGGTACCTTCCGGTCTAGGCTTATGCAAAATTTGTTTTTTAAAACTTGAAAAATAAATGTTTATCAGCATAAGTTGTGGTAGAATCTTCCCCATACAGGATGATTCCTCTCAACCCAGCAAGGGCTGAGTGCACCAATGTCATTTTTGCCAAAAGGTTGAATTTCAAAATTTGGTGGAAGTTGAAGCTTATCTGCTTAATTCTTGCAGAGTTAAAAAATAGTCTTTTGCAGATGAAGCTACAAAATAGTGTTTCAAGTGAAGTTGTTGGTTTTTACAGGAATGCGACTACCTTAGAGCAATGGCCCTCCCCCGACTTGAAATTTCAACTGTAGTGGATACAGCAACTGGGAAGGTAGGCAAAATGGCTTTTCTTTTCCCTCTATAATTTTTCTTGTTCTTTACATTAAGTAATACTCTTATCTCTTTGTCAAAAATGTAGTAGATTGTCTGTTGCATGAATTCATCTTATTATAATTTTTTTCTCATGCTTTTTTCTAATATTAATTTTATTTAGATTCTTCTTTTTAAGGACTTTGTTAAACCTTCCAGTTTTGATGTGAATGTAGGGCAAAAGAATCTGATACTAAATCTGACATATGACAGAAACAAGGGAATTTTTGGCTAGTTTCTTGAGATATATATATATATATATATTTGATAAGTAATTAAGATTTATTGATATCAGAAAAGAGACAGCCAAGTACACAGGAGTATACATGGGGTATACAAATCAAATAAATAAATTACATAAATCAAGTAAATCAAGAGTTGAAGATAAGGATTGGTTTCTCCATACTGACTACCAGTCCAATAAGGTTCTAAAAAAGAATAACCTGAGATCAGGCAGAGAACTCTCATTATCTTCATAGCAACTACTATTTTTTTGCCTCTAGATACACCACATCAAACAATGGAGAGCAGCTATCCATATATGTCCATTATGATGGTGACTAAACTGACCTTGTCAGCAAGCAAGAAGCTCAACAACAGACTTTGGCATCACCCAACTTACTCCAAATAACCCAAAACCATAGCCCACAGATTTGTAGCAACCGGACAATAAAGGAAGAGATGGTCAACAGATTCACCATTAAACTTGCACATGTAACACCAATCCATAATACAAACTTTTTTTTCCTTAAATTGTCAATCGTCAGACTTTTTCCCAAGGCAGTGGTCCAAACAAAGAAAGCCACTCTAGAAGGAATCTTTTGCTTCCATATGCTCTTCCAAGGGAAAAATTGATCACTAGGGCCAACTAAAAGACGGTAATAAACAGTAACCATAAACCTATTACTCCTATCTGGTATCCATCACATCTTATTCAACCCAATCCCCCTTACAAGAGTGCCATAAATGGTTTCTTGAGAGATATAGGTGACCAAAAGTTGGGAAAGAAGTGAGGCTAAAGGCAGAAAGATTGATTGGGTTGGATAAGATGGAAACTTGATGGATTTTTGTTGCTGGAAAATAGGATAAAATGTTGCAGGATTTAACCATGGCAGTAAGTTATGGTAGGGTTTAGGAAGAGCTAGAGTTAGGGTTTAATGAGGTAAGGTGAACTTTAGCATTTCAGACTCCCAGCTCAAGCCTCACTGACCCTTTGAGATATCTATAGCAATCACCGGTATCTAGCCAAGATCTGCTTAGATGGCACACTGCTTTGTGATGAATCTCCATAGCCCCTCTGATTACAAAGGCTCACTATGGCTGAAAGAAAATTTGATGTTTTAGTTTGTGGTGATTTTTGCAGTTTTCATGTTCTGAATGGCAATCATTGGTCATGATCATATTCAGGCAGTGGAGCAAGAGAGGGAGGTCCCTCTTGTAGGGCTTTAGTTTTTGGCATCACATTGTTTTTTGTGCTGCCTATGCTTTGTTTCTCATCTTTCTTTCCGCTTATTTAGGCCTTTGTTTGGTGTTAGATAAAGGGTTGGAAAAATTATAGAAGTTTGAAGCAGAGGTAACCAAACCATTTCTAACCAATAACTAGCATCAGTTTTGGTTTGGTTGCTTAGGATCCATGGTTGTTGTTGGTTCCACCATTTCCCAAAATTAGCACTTTGGTTCAGTTATCTCCATGACAACCAAATTCCCTGTCATCATCCATTTACAATCAAACAAAGAGCTCTTGATTTTTCTCTTTATTTGCATAAATTATACTCTCTTTATAAAACATTACACATTTGCTTTCCTTTCAAAACTCTATTTAGTTTTTATTTTCTTAACTTGTAATGGCTGAAGTATGTTGTCCTATTTTCAGGGAATTAAAAGTAGTGTAAGGACTAGCTCAGGAATGTTCTTAAATCGTGAAGAAAAGAAGTATCCAATGATACAGGTTGGTTTGCTGTCAGAGTTAGTCTTCAACTTTTTTTACTATAATATCAATTCTAATCACTTTTTAGCTTCTCTAGAAGATACTGAAAGCTTGTTTATTTCCTCTGAGGTGCTATGCTTGTTATTAGTGGCCGTGGTTGTGGTCCTGTTGATGTAGAGCTTATTTATTTACTGTCCATTGTTGTTTTCATTGTTTGTCTGTGCTCATTTCTAACAAACAATTGGACTATAGATATATATTTTTTCTTAATAAGTTCGGACCGTTTTGACTCTAGATTGAGGAATGGTGTATGGGTGATTTGCAAACTTTATTGGAGAAGGCACATGCTTGAACAAATGGGGTTTTGGAGCATGTACTAATGGTTATTTATTTTATGGAAAAACATTTTTCTTTTCTATTAAAATTTTCTGTTCGCTTTTGAAAACTTGTTCAAGATGGACCAACTTACAACTTGTTGGCCATGGACAATAAGCCCTTTTGGAAGAATGTTTTATGAAGATTTGCCACCTCTGCAGGAATATACTGCCAACTTGAGATGTCTTCTCAAGGAACTTATATTATATATATGCAAGCAACAACTGAGGAGTGTTATTTCTAACATTTTGAAAAGACATCTCAAGTTGTTTCTGAGGGGATCTCATCCACAAGTTTTGGATCATCACCTGATGTGATCTAGTTTAACTAGCACCTCCTCCTCCTGTAAGAATAGGATGGGGGATGAAGTATTACTTATTAGCATCAAAACCTAAATCTTTTGTCACAGCTATTTTGCATAATCATACAGCAAGAAGTGGAGTAATACCTTTTTAAAGTTGCACCTTTGCATTTTATATTTGGGACTTAACCCATCAAGGAGTGTTGCCTCCTCCTAGTGGCAGTTAGAAGGGATTTAAGGATAATGAATGTCAAAGTATGGTTAAGATTAAGACCCCAATTTCCAACTTTCTGCAAAGTGCGTCACACATAGACAAGCTTCAGTATGCAGTTGATATGTACACTACTATTTCCATTCTGTATTAATTGAGGCAGGCCTTAACTTTTTGTTGGCTGGTAGTAACTGATTTTGTGCTGTAATATTCTTTTTTGCATGATCAGGCAATTGAAAAAAGAATTTCTGTCTATTCTCAAGTGCCAGTTGAAAATGGGGAACTCATACAAGTATTAAGGTAGGGATCTAATTTGCATACTAGCGAAGTATTCTTTGTGAATAGGAAGGCTGATATGTGTCAGTATCAAGGCTAACATTTGCAGCAGCGCAGGTATGAGAAGAGTCAGTATTACCAACCGCATCATGACTACTTCTCTGATTCTGTAAGTTATTTAGCCTTCTTAAATATTGGGACAATTTTCTTTACAGATATTGCTCATCAGTTGTCTTAAAATCTTTTACTCTTTTGTTGTGAAAAAAATCAAAATCATTTTCCCCCTTGTTTCATGTCAGTTCAATGTGAAGTATGGCGGTCAGCGCATAGCAACAGTCCTCATGTATTTAAGTGATAACGTTGAAGGAGGAGAAACATATTTCCCTATGGTAATTAACTTATAAAATTTGATGCTTAATTTCTATGTTGTTTCTTTAGATAGAGGAATGGTAGAACTAATCTTGCTTTAGGTTATTGAGAACTTTAATGTTTTCATTTTCAGAGAAAATGACAATCATCTTATCATAATTGTCATATTTGAGCCATTTTCCAACTTATCTTGACAATTTTCATTTCCCAGTAACCTTTGCCTCAGGTTTCTGGCTTTGCCGAAAAAGAAAATAGAAAATGAGCAATTTAAATAACCAAACATGCCCTGAACTTTTCCTCAAATGAATATATGCATAACATATGTATCTTTTGATGGGTCTGTTTGGAAGTCCCTTGACCTAAGGACAATGCCTAGGAAAAAGTTGTTGGGCTGTGGGTAAACTCTAGAGCCAAGTTGGTCCTGCAGGTGGTTGACACACAAGTCACCCTCTGATTAATTTTCTTCCTTCCAACTTGCAGATATTTTTTTATTAAAAAAAAAGTGATCCATGGTTCCGATGACCTTCAAACATAGGCACCTCTAATATCACCATCATGCACTAGAATAATGAATTTCAACAAAATATTTTAACAGGATCTTGGGCTTGATGACCTGGGTTGTTGAATGGTCTGTTGCTGGGCACCAGCCTAAAATTGGGTCACTAGCTGACCTGAGTATTAAACAAGACTATTGGATTGCAGGCTAGATGGGCTTGCTCAAGTACAAAAGAAATAGTCATACCATCAAATAGAACAAGTGGGGTTAGGTCACTTTTGAAGTTAAAACTTTCATCTATCAGATTGTTGATTTTCTCTCCATTTTTGTCTAGGAAAGTATTATATCTTCTTGAAGTTTTGTTGCATAATATGCTTAAATTTTTTACTGATTAATTCTCAGGCTGGTTCGGGTGAATGTAGCTGTGGTGGGAAGAAGCTCAAGGGGATGTCTGTAAAACCAAATAAAGGAGATGCTGTGCTTTTTTGGAGCATGGTTTGTTTCCTTAATGTTTATTAAGTTTGAGCATTTTTTTTATGGTTCTTTATTGAAATATGGTCTGCAACCCCTTAATTGTTTAACAATGACAATGTAATGCTTGTCAGAAATAAAAGAGGGCAAAAGAGAACTAGAAAAAAAGAAGGGGGGGGGGGGTGTCTAAGCTAATATTTGAAATATTAGATAATGAATATTAAACCTAGACGTAAAACTGTAAAAGAATGCCCCAATATGGTTTTCCCCCCTTTCGCAATAGTTCTGTGATGATTATTAATATATAAAAAAATTTAAAAATTAAAAAAAAAAAAAAAGAAAAAAGAAAAAAAGATGCTACATATAATCAATTATAATTTTCTTTACTAAATATCATGATGCTCCAATTATAAATTTTTTTTTAATTAAGCTTTCTATTTAATTGTCAGGCCTAATCATGTCTATGATTATTTTACTTGTCTTGATTCTTTCAGGGACTAGATGGACAGTCGGATATAAATAGCATACATGGAGGATGTGAGGTGCTCTCAGGTGAAAAGTGGTCGGCTACGAAATGGATGAGGCAGAGAGCTCTCTCGCCACCATAGCTTTACCAATACAATCTCTAAAAAATATACTAAAGGGGTCCCTTTTCATGGGTTTTTTCTTTTCCCCTGGTAGATTGGACACATGTTTAAATGGTCAGTGAATGTGAATAATGTCATATGTAAGTTATAAATTAAGCCTAAAATCCAAAAGTGTTGGTGAAAATACCAAATAATCAAAGTCCATATGATTAGCCAGAGCGAGTTAAGGACTTTATGTGGTCACATTTTGTGGCTCCAGTGTAGATACAGGGCCTCCTCATGGGAGATTCTGAAAACACTTAAAAATTACATGTTAGAAATAAGTGACCTTTTAAGTGAAGAATATAAAATTTTTTTTTCACTGGTTAGAAATACTACATAAATACCCCACCCATCCCCCTCCGGTGCTTGAATTTAGGTCCCTGTGCCCCATGCACCTAAGACTTGGGAGGACAACATACCTTGTGGTGAGGAGTATAATGTTGTTCAAATAAAAAGAAGTAAAAGAGTGAGATGCTTCCAATGCACTATATTTAAAGTCTTTGATGGTTGAATAAGAAATCTAAGATTCAATCTCTGTCTACACAAAAAATTGATTGATATTTTGGTCTAATGATAAAGAGTTATTATCAAAAGAGTATGCTACAAATTGAAACTATTTTTTTTAAAAAAAAGTACTGTGCCTGTAAGAAGGAATACAATTTTGGGACAGTAGGTTACAAATTACCCCTTTCCTCCTCTCTGTCTCATGAATTTCACTTATACAAGTATATTCATTTTATATATTTTCTCCTTAAATGAAAAGCATGCACATATCAGTCTAACGTGTGTTCCTTCTGTTTAAGAAATTTCCCATATTCAGAAATTGTTAATTCTAATGTTTTTGATGAAGCCAAAAGGAAAATATAAACCCAATTTGGTATTCAATGTCAATATAGGATATAATAGCAATTCTTGTCCAACTTCGTTTATATGGGGAGAAGGGGGTTTAGAAAATTTAGTGGTTTATGAACCTGAGAAGAGAGAATAATGTGTTTAGGATATTTACATTACATGATATAGATTGGAAAAGGAAATTAATTATTGAAAATGCCGACTTGAAGGATTTGTGAGGCAACAACAAAACTAAAGAGTGTCAAACTTATATATATATATATGTATATATATCTTGTAGTTTTGAGTGCATTGAATTTGGAGTGTAATTTTCTCGTCTGGGACAATCCATCCTTGCATGACCATACCTTTCGATTGAATTGTACTAAATCTAGATGGCTCAATAAGAGTTAAGCAATTTCGAGGATAAGTTAGATATATATTACAAACTAGATGTAACATGCTAAAAGTTTTGTAACATAGGTTATATAATCTATGAGCAATGGAGCTTTTTAGCACACAAAACAAACGAAGACACCACCCCAAAGACAAAATAAGAAAAAAAAAAAAAAGGAGGAATCTTTTAGGAAAATTACCACAAAAAAAGAAATAAAGAAAGAAAGAAAAACTTATTTTATATTTTTTGGAGAGACAAACACACACACCATGTACTCCACTCAAAGACCGTGGTAAAACATTTTTTATTTTTTATTTAATTAGAAACACGCATCAGTTCTACACTCATAATATAATAGAGTCTTTTGGATATAAATTTATTACAATAACTCACAAGAAGTAAAATTAAAGTATCAAGATCCAGAGTTAAATGAGGCACTACAAAAGATGTTATTATCAATAGACTATTACTTAAACCTTGCTCGGCTTCACTTGGCTTCATATCTTCAACGAGTAAGGACGGTGTTTTTTATGTACAGAATGAATCAAATTTGATTGGGATATGAGATATCTTGGCCCAATCCTCTCCTCTCTCCTTGTGGCAGCATTGTCTCAAGTATAGGACACTCTCTGATAGTTACTTGTATAGGTGCAGTCTGAATGAGGTGTGGCAGTGCCTTTAGCTTGGGGCAGCATTCAATTGTCAAGCAACTGAGTCTCGGCATTATCAAACAATCTTCTCTCCAGCTTGTCCAGTCATACCAGTCTTCCCACTCTGTCAGGCCAAAAAACCCGAGTCTCTTCAGTTTTGGGAATGCAATTTTTGTAGATGCGGTTAGTACATCATCTGTGTTTGGAATGCTATCATGTGCATCCTCCCCCAAAAATCTATGGCTCATGGTCTTTACATGATACATATACCATATTTCTAGTAACTCAAGGGAAGGGAGATTTCCCAAAGGAGGCAAATTCTCACAGTTTTCACAATTTTTGAGTATAAGCTCTCTCATGTTGGTTAACATCATTATCCAACTTGGCAACCTAGTGCCTTGGTAGTAGAGTATGTGTAAGGATGCCAGATTTGGATTTGGCTGCAATTCTTCAATTACATCATCATCATCATCATCATTGTGAATTCCTCCCTCTCTTTTCTGACCATAGAAATCCAGCCTCAAACCCAAAAGGTTTTTCTTGTTCTTCAATTCTGCTTTCTTAGACTCACCCCCACTTATCAAATTTTCTAGCCCATCCAAGTAAAGAATCCCTTGGAGGTGTTTCATATTTTTTAACAGTACCATATTACATGCCTTTTTAACACCATCGCCTCTCACAATGAACTTGCTCAATGTTCGAAGAGAACTTAATTTTCCAATTCCTTTAGGAAACTTCCTTAGATTTGAGGTCTCTTCAAGCTCAAGATGCCTCAAGTTGATAAGTTTCCCAATCCCTTGAGTTAGTCTCTTGAGGCTTTGACACCAATTAAGGATCAGGGATTCCAAATTGCTCAAATCACACACTGCTTCAGGCAATTCATGCAATCTAGTGTTTTTACTCAAGTTAAGGTATCTTAAATGCATCAAGTTGCGTACCTTGACAGGAACTTCTTTAATTGCAGCAGCATTTAAATCTAATGCCCTAAGCCGTGTCAAATTATCGAATAAATGAGGTAGAGCAATGTCTTCGGCCAGATTCAAGAGAGTGCGTGAATTGACTGCATTGTAATTGAAGACGGGCATTTGCGCATCTGATGCACATGTCAAGGTTAAGTGACGAACCTTTTTGTAGAATGCATCCATGCTTGGCTTTTTTTTACTGTCAACCTCCATGATAACACATTCGTTTCTTGTAAGAAATTGTGCAAAGTCGTGAACTATGTCATGCATCTTGCACTGTATTATGCTACCATCATCATCTTTTATGAAATCCTGGAACAAAGAGTGTGCAGCTAGGCTTTCAAAGTACTCCTGACCAGTTACTTCCATCTCTCTACTTCGCGAGGAGCTGAGGTAACCTTGTGCCATCCACAATTTGATCAAAACATCCTTCTTTATTTCATAATCTTTGGGAAAGATGGCACAAAATAAGAAACACCGTCTTATTGCAGAGGGCAAATCATATAAGCTAAACAATAGAGGAGGTAGAAGGCCCTTTTCAGCCTCTTCCAATTCCCAAATCTCACTATCCAGAACATTCTGCCACTCTGCTTTAGTTCTTCTAAAACGCATGAGTGACCCTAGAGTTTTTGCAGCAAGAGGCAGACCCTTACACTTGGAAACAATCTTCTTGCCAATTTCTTCTAATGTTTCACAGTCTTCACTAGCCCTTCCAAGAAATGCCAACTGACTAAACAACCACCAAGTGTCCCCCTCAGACAAATTCTGCAGCTGGAACATACATGAGCTTCCCATCATCTGTGCTACCCTCTCCTTACGTGTGGTCACCAAAATTGTACTTCCTTTAGCACCATGCTGAAGACAATGTTTCAAAGGCTCCCACTTTTTGTAATCCTCAACCCACACATCATCTAGGACAATAAGGAGCTTCCTTTCCTTGATGGATTTACACATGTTTTGCAGGACACTTTCCAGTTCAACTAAACTTGGACCCGATTGTCCAACTTGTTCAACTATTGCTTTGGCAATCCTAATCTCATCAAAAGGGTCAGAGACACAAACCCATATTCTCATGTCAAAATGGGCTTTCACCTCTTCATCGTTGTAGGCTAGTTGGGCCAGGGTTGTCTTTCCAATTCCTCCCATGCCTACTATAGAGACTATATGGAGCTTGTTATTAACATTTCCTTCTTGTTGATCTTGAGTTTGACCCCTCTCGGATGGTATTTATAACTTTCTCACTAAGGTTTCCTTGTCTTGGTCTCTACCTCGTATCTCTGATACATCTAGAAATGAACAAGTTTGTTGTCTGTCACGGTCAGGTTGTTGAGGAGCTCTAATGGAGTTAAAGCCATACCTATCTTTCTCTTTTGCAATCATATCTAGTTTTCCATTTATTACTTTTATCTTCTTAGCAATGCCAGGACGATGAGTAGCCCGACTAAGTTGACTAACTGGATTCAAAGACAAGAAAGAGATAGGAAAGAAGCTCACCTTCTTGGGAACTAGAAGAAGATCATTGTTGTCATCATTTTCGACTTTGTTTTTGTTTTTGTCAATCTGTGATTTCAGAATCGCAGTGCTCCATTCATCCAATAAGTCTTCCATCTCATAGGACATGTCTTTGAGCTTATCTAGCCAACGTTTCACACTGGCTTCTCTGACTTGTCTCTTCTCTGCATCCTCAAGGACAGTTTGAATGGCTTGTAGACTGCTTGTGAGCTTTTCAACTTGTTTTTCAACACTCACCACCGATTTCACGTTCTCTGCTATTTGTTGGCTAGTGACTGAGATCAGTTGTCCCAGGATCTGGGAAATAAGTGCCTCAGCCATACTTAAATTATAACTTGCAGAGACGTATAGGAAAAAGAAACTGAGATGAGTTTGGTACTGACCAGTGGTGATTATTTTTAATATGACTGGTTCTATTATTGAATAAAAATCCCACCGTAGAATATAAGCCACTCCTTTATTGCATGCACTATCGCCCCATCAATGATTTCATGTTCTTTCTTAGAAGATTAAATAATTTTAATTTTAAAATAAAAGTTAATAAGTTTCACAACTGATAAGGTGATAAGTTGCAATTGTTGCACAATAAAAGTAATGCCAGTGATGATTTTTCTGAATACAATGTTACATTAATCACAATCTATATCCTCATGCAAAAAAATAAAAATATTAGAGAAGTTTATTGAATTTGTAGCATGGTCAATCTATAACCTCATGTTGTGAAAAAAATTTGAGAAATTTATTGAATGGTTGTTATGAGTATTAGTCACTAACTCGTGCTATGCACGGGAACTTATCTATTTGTAAGATAAACTAAAATAATCTTATAAAATCTTGAGAAATTACACCTGTAAGGACACGATTCGTAACGAACCGTAACAGTGTTGGGTTCGCACGTGAAAAGGCCCAAACAATATCATTTGTAGAGCGTGGGTATGAAAGGCTAGGACTTGGTCACCAGGTGGTGGGTTTTTCGTGGTGTTCATGCGTGGTTAAGTTTTCTTCACCCCTGGAATCTTTCTCCTGGAGGTGGGCTGGGAGGCTCTGGTTTTTGGCCATTTTTCCCAGCCTCTTCTCTAGGTTACTTATCTTTCCTTTTATATCTGCCTGTGTTCATTGTCCTTCGTCCACGTATAGGGTCAACCTTTCCAAGACTGATACTTGTCCCATCAGCCCATACCCAAAGTCGTTGGGGGTAGTTGTAAAAGTCAAAGAATACAGCTCTGTCAGGTTCAGAGTATTAAATGGCAGTAAGGGCAGCTTTCCCTTGATATTTTAGATTTTTCTTCCTAGTTTTAGTCCTATACCGTTTTTACCCCTCTTCCTGGTGGGACTTTGGGTCTGCCGAGGACTGAACTGTCCTCGGCTGAATCCCAGGGCTATCCTGCCGAGCTTGGGCCATAGCCTTTCTCGGCTTGGGCCTCTGGCCTCCTCACGGGTAAATGGGCCCGGCCCATAAATTATTTGGGCCCCACAATAGCCCCTCAAAACCCTGCTATCCAACTTTTTAGTTGGAAAGGGGGGTTTTGGTAATACCGAGCTTTTATTATGGCTCATTCAATTCAGCCTTTCACTAATGCTGGCGGTTCTCCATCTGCCCAAGAAACGCACCAGTCTACGAGACAGTTTTTTAATTTTACTCCTGATGCATTCTTGCCGTTTGGTTATCAAAAACGCGCTTTTAATGACCTCTATTTACGAGACTACTTTAATTCGACGGTTTGTTTTGATGAGGTGGAGAAGTGGAACAGGCATATTTGTGTTTGCAGATTCCTTTGGAGATCTGAACCTATTAAATGCCTCCCGCTCCACCCTCCGTATAAGAGGGAAGGTAGGAGATTATTGTTTTTTGTAAAGAGTCCATTCTCATCCTTCTGAGATTTGAAATACTTGGCCTCCCCTAGAGTTTATTTTACCCACTAGTTTATACACTAAATCGTGATACGCTTTACCATAACAACGAGTAATGAAGGAGCCATACCCCTCCTGTAAACGCCACGTACCAATAAAGCTCGTAATGGCTCGGTCAGGGCAGGAATGGCGAAGACTCAAAATCAACCTCGCCTTTCTTTCAGCCAAAATCCTAAGCAGGGACTCGTCACGTCAAACTTCCGGCGTGACTGAGTCGAGGACACCCATTATCAGTACCAACCGCTCTCTCATGAGCATACCTAACATGGCACCAGTGTGCTAGGAGTCAGGACTGAGGCAGGGACCAAGTGCCCCTGCTTCTTCCTCTCTTCGTTCACTGGTGTCTCCTTTTGCCTCTCTTTCTTCTTCTTTCCACCACCAGATCCATCCTGGTGCTTTTCCTTCTCCCTCTTTTGCTCATTTTTCTTTTTTTTCATCTCTTCTCTCTTCTTCTCCTCCTTCTTTTCATTCATCTCCTCCATCTTCTTCATTCATCTCCTCCATCTTCTTCTGAAGAAGGTCCTTCTCTCGATATGGGCGCTACTGAGGCAGAGTTTGGAAGGACTTCGGAGACGAGTTTAAAAAGAGACCTGACCGTTTACTTAATGTATTGTTTTTTTTTTTTTTTTTTTTTTTATTGTTTTGGCAATCTACCTTTTGTATAGGCTTGTTTAAGCCCCTCTTTGTACGTTATAATACATCTTTGTATTAATGAAAATTGTTATCACTTTATTTCACATACTCTATCTCTATATTTCCGAAATGATAAAGCAATGAATAGACATACAATCTTGTGAATGAAAAGATTTTTTTTAAACTGTGGCTGACGTCTAGGAACAAAGTCCCAGTTAATAGAAAGATCTTGCTCTGTGCTTATAAAAACAATCCGGCTTAATAATATTGAATCAAACAAAAGATACTTAGGGCTGAAACTCCCATTAGGCAGGAAAAGAAAGGACATTATGATGGGTCTACTGAGTCGGTCTGGTACCATACCGCCGACCTTGAAGTACAATACTTGGGGCTATAATCCCTTATCCAAGAGAAAGGCGCTATTATGTATTGATAAGTGCTGTTCGGCATAGTAATATAGCATTTGAATCAATGACACTTAGGGCCAAAATGCTTGCTAAGAAAAAGATATCACTATAACCTTAATAGAGTTGTTTGGCACAACAATGCCGACCTGTAAAAAACGATACTTACCCCAAAATTGGCCGAGATGATAGCTCAATGCACGAGGCAGTGTAGGAAGTAACCATCCGAGGACATATCACCCGCAAAATGAACAGCCCCCCTAGGCTACTAAATAGTGACGTGTTTCAACATTTTCTTAACACTCCTATTGGCATTAACCTTTTACAGTTTTTGAGTCGAGGACTGAGCAACTTAGAATTGTTATTAAGTAGCCAACCTTACAAAAACTCAATCTTCTTCTCATCCATGAAATTGGTTGCCCAAGTAGTTGGTTTCCCCATAGGCTTGAGTCCGAGGATCATGCAATGCCTTGGTTCTGTCCAAAACCTAGTTTTCCTCATCCAAGTAGTTGGTTTCCCGATAGGCTTGAGTCCGAGGACCATGCAATGCCTTGGTTCTGTTCAAAAACCTAGTTTTCCTCATCCAAGTAGTTGGTTTCCCCATAGGCTTGAGTCCGAGGACTATGCAATGCCTTGGTTCTGTCCAAAACCTAGTTTTCCTCATCCAGGTAGTTGGTTTCCCCATAGGCTTGAGTCCGAGGACCATGCAATGCCTTGGTTCTGTCCAAAACCTAGTTTTCCTCATCCAGGTAGTTGGTTTCCCCATAGGCTTGAGTCCGAGGACTATGCAATGCCTTGGTTCTGTCCAAAACCTAGTTTTCCTCATCCAGGTAGTTGGTTTCCCCATAGGCTTGAGTCCGAGGACTATGCAATGCCTTGGTTCTGTCCAAAACCTAGTTTTCCTCATCCAGGTAGTTGGTTTCCCCATAGGCTTGAGTCCGAGGACCATGCAATGCCTTGGTTCTGTCCAAAACCTAGTTTTCCTCATCCAAGTGTTGGTTTCCCCATAGGCTTGAGTCCGAGGACCATTGCCTTGTTTGGGTAATAGGCTTGAGTCCGAGGACCATGCAATGCCTTGGTTCTGTCCAAAACCTAGTTTTCCTCATCCAAGTCGTTGGTTTCCCCATAGGCTTGAGTCCGAGGACCATGCAATGCCTTGGTTCTGTCCAAAACCTAGTTTTCCTCATCCAAGTAGTTGGTTTCCCCATAGGCTTGAGTCCGAGGACCATGCAATGCCTTGGTTCTGTCCAAAACCTAGTTTTCCTCATCCAAGTAGTTAGTTTCCCCATAGACTTGAGTCCGAGGACTATGCAATGCCTTGGTTCTGTCTAAAAACCTAGTTTTCCTCATCCAAGTAGTTGGTTTCCCCATAGGCTTGAGTCCAAGGACTATGCAATGCCTTGGTTCTGTCCAAAAACCTAGTTTCCATTGGCGCTGGACCTTGGTTTTAGGGGAGTTAGCTCCTCGGCCAAGCCCCTAGAATTATCCGGGCGATTAACGCTACCAAGTGTAGCCCCTAGTCAAGAAGCATATCCCCTAGTGGAACTTTACTCTAAAACTCTATAACCAGTTGTCAGAAATGACAAGGGAACTCTCTCGACCCACCGCCTATGCCAACACACAAGCCTTTCCCACAGATGGCACCAATTGTAAGGACACGATTCGTAACGAACCGTAACAGTGTTGGGTTCGCACGTGAAAAGGCCCAAACAATATCATTTGTAGAGCGTGGGTATGAAAGGTTAGGCCTTGGTCACCAGGTGGTGGGTTTTTCGTGGTGTTCATGCATGGTTAAGTTTTCTTCACCCCTGGAATCTTTCTCCTGGAGGTGGGCTGGGAGGCTCTAGTTTTTTGCCATTTTTCCCAGCCTCTTCTCTAGGTTACTTATCTTTCCTTTTATATCTGTCTGTGTTCATATTGTCCTTCGTCCACGTATAGAGTCAACCTTTCCAAGACTGATACTTGTCCCATCAGCCCATACCCAAAGTCGTTAGGGGTGGTTGTAAAAGCCAAAGAATACGGCTCTGTCAGGTTCAGAGTATTAAATGGCAGTAAGGGCAGCTTTCCCTTGATATTTTAGATTTTTCTTCCTAGTTTTAGTCCTATACCGTTTTTACCCCTCTTCCTGGTAGGACTTTGGGTCTGCCGAGGACTGAACTGTCCTCGGCTGAATCCCAGGGCTATCCTGCCGAACTTGGGCCATAGCCTTCCTCGGCTTGGGCCTCTGGTCTCCTCACGGGTAAATGGGCCCGGCCCATAAATTATTTGGGCCCCACAACACCATTGCATGATTTGCTCTTGTATGACTTTAATTTTGTGTTATAATTTGATGAAGAAGTCATTGCTTGAACGTGCAATGACTTACAAAAAATTTATAAAATAACATGAGCGATTTTATATATTGCATGGATTTACATTAATTACTTAGGAATACTGTATAAAAAAATTTAAACATTAAGAGAAAAGAAATATCCTAAATTTTACTCACATAAAGTAAATTCGTATTCAGGAATATTATTCTAACGTTGATATTGCAAATTAAATTACAATTGATTATTCACTAACTAAAGAAATGTGTTGTTCGGTTTAAAGCATAAAGAAATATCCTAAATTTTAGGATGTTTTTCTCTGTTATTATGTTAACAAAATGATTTGTCTTTGTAAATTTTTAATATCATATAACATTAACTTTTATTTTAATGTTTGCATCGATTTTGTTATTTTCAAGAATGAAATTTCAGATATTAAGGGCCCGTTTGGTAGAGCATTTTAGCAATATGTTTTCAGTTTTTAAACAACATTATACGCATTTTCACACTTTTTTCCTCACGCGTATTTCGAAAAAATACAAATAACATTACTCAAATTTCTCTACCAAACAGGTCCTAAAACTTCTGAAAAACCAAAAAATATTGAAGAATCATATGATTCACAGCTTAGAAATTATTGAAACAGAACAAAATATATATGACTAAATAATAGAAAAATATAAGAGAAAGATGGGTTATATTCAAAAGAATAATCTATGGTTATAATTATTGAAATGAATAAAAAGATTCAAAGCCTACAAATTATAGATAAAATATATATATATATATATATATATGATGCAAGAGACGCAAGAAGATTATTATTTAGTATTATTTATGTTTGCAAGTCAATTGTATTTTTATGTTTTAGGTCCTATTAGTTTATTGGGCTATTAGTATTTTAATTTGGAAGCAAGGTTATTTTTGTAATAAGGTAATTAGGGTTTCCTAGCCAATTAGAACTAGAGTTTAGCAATCCTTTATAAGCAACTTATTGTACTCCTCGAGGAGTTAGTTAATATTTTGACGAATGAAACAAATGGTCGTTTGGTCTTTCTTTGATCTGATGCTGACTCCAGTTCTACTCTAGGTGATGACTCCTAGTGGTTTCCCTACTTGGTGCTAACTCCAAGCAAGGCCTAGGTGCTAACTCCTAGGTCATATCCCTGTATTTTATTGTTGTTCCATTTTTTGTTTTGGTTGTCCTGCATCAATATATATGTGTGTGTGTGTGTGTGTGTGTGTGTGTGACTACACAACAGAGAAATCTAAGAGAAAAATGTGTTACCATCAAAAGAATAATGTAGATGTTAAAACTTTTGAAAAGCCAAAAAATATTAAAGAATCATAAGATTTACTTCCTATAAATTTTTGAAACAAAACAAAATGTATATGATTACACAATAGAAAAATATAAAAGAAAAATTAATTACCTTTAAAAGAATAATACATGGTATAGCATTGAAATCTGCTAAACATGTTCAAATATTACAAAAACTAACACAAATTCGATGTTAAAACTTCCAAAATATGCCAAAAAAGATATATAATTAAAGAATAAGCTATTGAAACAATTCAAAAAATATATGACTATTCAAAAGAGAAATATAAGAAAAAGAAAAAAAATACATGAACCCATAAAGTAATAAGTTTTAAATTTTAATGGGTCTAAACTTTAAATGATAAAAAAAAAAAAAAAACAAAAGCGTAAATGTACAAAAACAAAAATAAAATAATTTTTTTTTATAACAAGTAAAGGAGAAAAAAAAAAAAAAAAAAACAAAAAAAGAGCTCATAACTCTACTTAGGGTTTGGCAGTTCATGTACAAAAATCACTTTTTAAAAAAAACACGAAGAACCATAAAATAATTTTTTTTTTATAACAAAGTAAAGGAGAGAAAAAAAAAAAAACAAAAAAAGAGCTCATAACTCTGCTTGGCTTAAAAAAAAAAATATATATATATATATATATTTATATATTGGGATTTGTATTGCTTTTATAGTGTTCATGATTAACCTTGCAAATTTGGAGATAAATTATCAACGTTTAAGTTTGAGTTTAAGTTGGACTTGTTAGAGAGATAGAGTTTCACTCCTTATTAAATTTGGACTTTGGCTATTGATATCAAAGATTAGTCCTACTCAGGTTGAAGTTGATATTGTTAATTAAAAAATGTTAAATAATTTTGTTTTTAAAAAAATGATAATGATGTAGGTAGCTCTGGAGAAGTAAACAAAAAGTTAAGGGTTTCGGTTATATATATATATAAAATAGCTTACAAATCATTATTAGACTTTTTTTTTAATTTAAAAAAAAAAAAAAAAAAAAAAGCTTCTACAGAAAAAATTATCAATTGTCAAGCAACCAAGAATCGGCGTTATCAAACAACCTTCTCTTCCGCTTGTCCAGTTATACCAGTCTTCCCATTTTGTTAGACCCCCAAAAAAGAAAAAGAAAAAAAGAGACTCTTCAGTTTTGGGAATGCAATTTTTGTAGATGTGGTTAGTACTACATCTGTATTTGGAATGCCATCATGTGCATCCATTCCTAAGAATCTAAGGCCCATGGTTTTTACATGCTACATAATTACAATAACCATATTTCTAGTAACTCAGGGGAAGGGAGGTTTCCCAAAGAAGGCAAATTCTCACAGTTTTCACAATTTTTGAGCATAAGCTCTTTCATGTTGATTAACATCATCAATTATCTAACTTGGCATCCTAAGAGCACTAGTGTTGGAAGTGTAAATACCCGCAGTTGCTATTTTACAACCAAAACCTCAAAAAACATGCTCCATCTAAGTATGAGTTTCTATAATATTTTTACAATCTGTGTGTTTCTTAGAGCATTCTTAGCAAAGGTGTCAAATGCTATAAATGCTATAATTTAACATCAAATTTTAAAAAAGCACCCTTCATCAAAGGTGCTAGATGTTATTAATTTTGACATCTAACTATAGTGGGCTCTAGTAGCCCACTGTAGCAAGATGTTAAAAAAAAAAATTGTTTGTTTAATGAAACACTATAGCAACAATGGATGTAATTAATGATTTAAATGAATAAAGAATAAAAAAAAAATATTTAAATGAAGTGATAAAATAATAGAACCTTTGATATTGGGTGTATTGTAAAGTGAGTTGTTAAAATGAATAAAGTAACTTTTTGCGATGCTAAATGTTATATTTTATAGCATTCTTGATAAGAATGCTTATCAAAGGTGCTAAAAATGCTAAATGCTATTTTTTAGCATTTTTAACATCTCAAATGATAAAAACACATCTACATCAAATATGCTAAATTCTAAAAATTTAGCATTGAGCTATAATGGAATCTCATCTTTGACACCCTACTATAGCAAGATACTAAAGTTTTTTAATATATTTCTTTTTCTTTTTCTCTCTCTCACTCTCTCTTGTGCCATGCCTTTCTTCTCCACTACTTTCCTCTCTCTCTCTCTCTCTCTCTCTCTCTCTCTCTCTCTCTTTGTGTGACTCTTGATCTCCACTTCAACAACGGTGAGCAACGCGACGACAAGGATGGCGCTACCATTGCCGTTTTTCCGAGGGCCTTGTTAAAGGTTTTGTGGACATGTTCCCTGAGCGTGGCTTCCACTACCAGTGCCACGCTGGACATGAGACGCTCCGGGAGTGGCTGGGTTGATTGAGGTTTGCACATCACTTTTCACCGAGGGTGGGTTGTTTTGATTTTGTGATTTTGGTTGTTTTGTGGGTTTCGTGCTTTGATTTTGGTGGGTGTGATTTGATTCGTGATTTGGGTCTTTGTTGTGATTCTTTGATTTGTGATTCTGTGGTTTGTGATTTCGGTGGATGTGGTTCGTGATTTTGTGATTAGATGGGTGGGCTTCTAGGTCTTTGTTGTGATTTGATTTTGGCTGGGTTTCGGTAGTGGTGTGTGGTTGGAGGTGATGGGCTTGAAATCTCCGGCCATGGAGGTTTAGAAGGAAAGCTCAATTTAGGAGGGAGGGCTCGAAGGGATGAGAAGGGTTTTAGTCCGAGAATATGGAGAGGGTGAGACTTAGGGTCGAAACACCATGGAGTGGTGGCGTTGATGTTCAGAGACGAAGCTTGGTGGTCAACCATGGAGCATGGGTTTGAGAACAGAAGATCAGAGAAAGGGAGAAGGTTCTAAATTTTTTGGGTTGAGAAATAGAGAGAGACAAAGGGAGAGAGAAGAAGAATAAAAAATAACAAAGAAAGAATATTTAAATTAAGTGGTAAAAAAAATAGAAGTTTTGATTAGGTTGTATTGTAAAGTGATATGTTAAATATTATAAAGTTGGTTTTTTAGATGCTAAACGCTAAAATTTTTACAATCTTTGATGAGAATGCTCTTATATATAGAACCAATTGTTTACTTGGATGCAAAACAAATACTATTATTTGAAATGAAAATATTTGATGTTCTCTTTCTTCTCCTATGCTACATAGCACTCCTCATCTCACTTTTAGTCATTCTTCTCTCTCTCTCTCTCTTTCTCTCCCCCAAATGCAAAAGCTCCATTGCTCTCCCCATGCCATTCAATCACTCCTTTTCCCTCTATCCTTTTTTTTTTTTTTTCACTGTATTGCTCTCTTCCTAGACTGAAGATTCAAGGGTTTGTTGGTTGGTTTAAATTTGGGTTTTGTCTGGAATTTTTGGGTTTCTTGGTGGTTGTTTGTTGGTCATTTCTGGGTTTGTGGTTTCTCGGTGGCTAGATCGGTGATGGTTGTTGTTGGTGTTTATTTGAATCGGTGGCTAGATCGGTGATGGTTGCTATTGGTGTTTGTTTGAATCGATATTGAATTGGTGGTTGTGTTTGTTTGTTTGAATCGGTGTTTGTTTTGATAGTTGCTGTTTGGAGTTTTGGTGTTGAATGGTTTGAGTTTCGGTGTTGAATTGATGGATTGCTTGTCAGTTTGTGTGTGGGTTTTTTCTGGTTTTGGTGAGTGGTGGTGGGGGGTTGCTTGGTGTGGGTTTGGTAAGTGGTGGTGGTGAGCAGTGGAGGGCTTTTTCTGGGATTTGGTGTTTGTGGTGGTGGGTTGCTTGGTGTGGGTTTGGTAAGTGGTGGTGGTGAGTGGTGGAGGGCTTTTTCTGGGATTTGGTGTTTGTGGTGGATGGTGATGATGAGTACTTTTTTGTGGTGGTGAGTGCAATGGTGGTGGGTAGCAGTTCCATTTGGGTTTTGTAAATATATATATATATATATATTTATTTATTTATTTATTTATTTGGGTTTGTCATTTGTGGGTATGGATATGTGATTTTGGTGGTTGTTGGTGGTGGTGGTTGCTTGGTTTTATTGTTGTGGTTTGGGTTTTCAGTGGTGGTGGGTGGTGGTGGCAATCTTTTTGGGTAATTTTGGTGATGACATGGGCTGAGTTTTGGTGGAAGGTGGTTGTGTGGGTTTTTTGGAGAGAGAAACAAGAAGAGAGGAAAAAGAAATGAAAGACTAGAGAGAAAAACATGATTTTTTATATTATTTGATGCTATAATTTATATTATTTTAATGAGTTGTATAAAAAAAAATAGAAACTAAGATGTTAAGTGAGTTGTAAAATAAGATGATAAAATAGATAAAATAGGTTTTGAGGATATAAAATAGGTGTTTCTTAACAAACCTAGATGCTAGTGCTCTAATACCTCGGTAGTAGAGTTCTTGTAAGGATGCTAAATTTGGATTTGGCTACAATGCTTCAATTACATCATCATCATTGTGAATCCCTCCAACTTTTCTGACCAAAGAAATCCAGTCTCATACCCAAAAGGTTTTTCTTGTGCTTCAATTCTGCTTTCTTAGCCTCACCTCCACCAATCAAATTTTCTAGCCCATCCAAGTAAATAATCCTTGGTGTATTATATTCTTAAACATTACTATATTACATGCTTTGTTAAGTTTTAGCACTATCACTACTCATAATGAACTTGTTCAATGTTCAAAGAGAACTACGAGGCTGTTTGGATTTGTTGTTTCCATAACTCATAATTCTGTTTCCATAACTCATAACTCAAAAATGGTGGGACCCATGACTGAGAAGTCCATTTGGATTTTCATAATTCTGTTTCCAGTTTTTGTTTCCATCACTCAATTCTCTGATTTTTGAGTGATGAGTTATGGAAACTGAAAACACATTTTAGGTGTTTTTAGTTTCCAAACTCTGTTTTCAATAGCATTTTCGTAATTAAAAAAACATACTGGGTCCCACGGTCAGAGGTCAGCCGCAACCTTTGACCTCTTTTTTTTTTTCCTCTCTCTCTCTCTTTGGGTTCGATGATCTTCTTCTTCTTCTTCTTTTTCTTTTTCCTTTCACACTGGTGGGTTTCAAAGTTTAAGATCATAACCTTTATAAAAAAAAATGATTTTTTTTTGCAAACACAGATTTGAATCAAAGACCTAGAAGGCTTCTAGATCTTAGAAAGTCAAGAAATTCGCAATCTTTGTGTACCAAGTCAAATCAGACTCACATTCTCATCTCTCACAATCCATAACCCAGGCAAGAAAAACAGAGAGAGAGAGAAGAGGCAAAGAAAAATAGATAAAAAGTTTCTTAGTGTGAAAATGTGTATAGAATAGTGGGTAAGTACTAAAATTTTGCAAAGGAGATGAGATTGTAGAGGCGGGTCTCATTGAAATTTTTTGGGTGTTTTTTTTTTCACTGGGTTCGAGTTCCCTCCGCACCTTTGCCTCCATCGCCCTCTTCTTCTTTCACTGGGTTTTGGCCTCAGTTTGAGATTTGAGAATGGTCTACGGCGGAGCGAAGACCGAAGAGGACTTGCAGTTGCAGAGAGTTAGCGGAGCCATCTTGGCGTTGTTGGACCACACGATGGTGTTGCTGGGCTTGTCTTCGTCGGCCGAATAGGGTGGAGGGAGGTCTCCATACAACCTAATGCAGAAAAGAACAAAAATAAAGAGAGAGAGAGAGAGAGAGAGAGAGAGAGAGAGAGAGAGAGAGAGTTATTAGGGGCTGGAAGTGTGTCAGGCATGGGTCTCACAAATAGTGAAAAAATATTGAGTGATGATAAGTTAAGTGATGGTGCTAAACAAAGTTTGTGTAGCGTAATGGGGTATTTTAAGTGATGAGTGATGAGTGATGAAAATTGAGTGAGGAGTGAGGAGTGATGAAAAATAAAAATCCAAATAGGGCCTAAATTTTCCAATTCCTTTCGGTAGCTATCTTAGATTTCAAGCTCAAATTACCTCAAGTTGATAAGTTTCCCAATCCCTTGAGGTAGCACTTGAGACTTTGACACCAATAAAGGATCTGGGATTTCAAATTGCACAAACAAATGTTTGAGTGTGTGTGTGTGTTTTTTTTTTTTTTTGGTCGATAACTTGATATATTCAAGTTTACTTTTTATTAAATTTTGTTTAATTTAAGTTTCTTAATGATTCTCCTAAAACAATTCTTGGAGCTACCATTTCATGTTCATAATTATGGGACCACACAAGAGGATTGCTATGCTCATTTGGACTAGAGCTTCAGGTTTTTGCATTGCGTAACCAAGTTAATGGTGTTTTGGGCAAAACTTCTACGAGCAATTATGTGAGTAAGGTGAAGGTGGGAGTTGTCATGTCATACCTGTTTTGGGTGGTGATAAAGAATTCTCATCTTCAAGACTCTTTGTCATGGATTGTGCCGTAGCAAGATTAGTCAGTTCACGGAATGCCATTCTTTGGAGTATGGCAATCTACATTGTTCTAATTGGATGAACAGCCATGGAATAGTTTTTAAGAGATAATTAATCATTTCTTGCTCTTTAGTACTCTATCTAGCTACCTAATGAGCTATATATGTTTAGAGTGGAAAAATCTTGCTATGTGCCGGTCTCATGAGACTCTCCATTGGAGCACTCTTTCATCATAAAATTTTAGTTAAGGTCAAAGTCATCATCAATGACATATGTCTGGCCATTTCATTAATTTCTTTGTTCAATTAGTTCATATATTACAACACAATGGTAAGTAATAAATACTATGCTCCTTTCTTTTGCATTGAAGAAAAAAAAAAACCATTAAATAACAGCAAAATGTGCATTTAGTTAGAGTATAATAAATAACTCTAAATTACAGCATGCAAATTCAAAATTAACTAAACTTTCAGAGAAAAAAATGTGTTAAATTATGAGAGATCCCCACTTGTTACAAAAAGCTTGCCAAGCTCTACATATAAGAAACAAAACTTCACTTGTTTAAATCTGTTGGCTAGAAGGTAAAATATGAAAAACCTAAAAAAGTGAAGGGGGGAAACAAAAGAAGTAAAAAAAACAGAACACCTGCAATATTAGACATTAGGCCTAAAAAATCGATGGTTACTACACGGCACCCTTTCAAAGCCCGTTGCTACACGGCACTCTTACAAAGCCTGTTGCTACACAGCAATATTTTTTACAAAATTTTACAAAGCCCAAATTCTAATTTGACACTATTTCATAAAGCCCAAATGTTATTTTGGCACTTATTTTACAAAACCCAAATACTAATTTGGCACTATTTCATAAAGCCCAAATACTATTTTGGCACCTATTTTACAAAGCCCAAATATTATTTAGACAACTATTTCATAAAACCCAAATGCTATTTTGGCACATATTCACAAGATTCAAATATTATTTTGACACTTGTTTTACATATATTAAATCTCACACTCATGGGAAATATAATTATTCATCCCTCAAGAAATACCTCTCTTACAAGATTTGTAAAAGCCCATGAATATCATCCATGACAAAACTATTCATTTTGTAGGGACAACCAAGCCCAAGGAAGCTTAACTACAAAGCCCAACTGGACCAGCCCAGTTCACACACAAATTCCAGCAGCAAGAGGTCACGTGAGCTATCCAGCCAAAATCTAGCACAACTTGTCTAATCAGATCAAAAGAGGACACGTGTTCATCTGGGGTTAAACCCTTCCTCCACAAATTGAAATTCCATCATTTCTCATGTGACTTTAAACTGAAAGTGATGTGATAGAAAGTTGGGAAGTTTCAGCTAGCTATCACTTCTTTCTTCTCCAACCTATTCAGTCAAGAACCAAGAGCAGTCATGACCAAGCCATCAAAGCTCCTGAAACAACTTGAAATCAATTCATTTTCATACTAAAAACGTGTATTCTCTGGTTCATGGACCAAGTACATGAACCCCAAATGGGGAAATTTAAGGAAATGTGGTTTAGAGGGCACCAAGGGGATCCCAGCAGAGTTCCCAGTAAGGGCTCCAAGGTTGACACCTGGCTTGGAGTGATCTAATTTGCCCTAGGGAGCTCTGATTCTAGCTGCAGCATAACTAAGATCATTAGCCTAAAGCATGCTCTAATCCCATCAGCCAAGGCCAATCAGCATTCAATGCTAAGTTAGAATCCCAGTTGTTATTACCCAAAACAGCAACAATCTTCTAAAAGTTAAGCTTAACACTATTAGCTAAAATCCCAGGAACGATTCTCTAAGGATTTTCTGAGGATTGGGAAAGATTTAGCAGAGATTATTTGCTAATCACCCCCTAAAAAGCCAGATATAAATGGAACTCTCCATTAATGCCGAAGAGGGAGAGACCAAGATACACTAAGACATACACCAGGAAAGATTTTTCCTTAACAACCTTCTCTAAGCTCTGAAAAAAAGCATTGAGTTCTTAGTTTCAAGCCTAGAAAATAAGTCCCCAACTCCTAGCTCAAAAACACTTCTCATATCTCTACTCATAAACACTTATCTACCTTCAGCAGAAAGCCCCAGCAGCCTTACTATACACTCTTATTCATTACTCATATTACTCACAAATGACTCTCTCTACTCATTACTCACTATATTCACGAGCATGTTTTGGCACCATAATGATTTTGCTGCACTAGCTGGGATCTCTCTCTTCCTTTATCTCACACTAAATTTTCCTCATTATTTGTCATAATGGAACCCATGATATTGACTTATTTATTTACTGTTAATGTTTATGATGTGATGTGCATGAAATTTATATAATAAAATACTCTCATATTTGCATTTTTGGCCATACTTTTAAGCTATCTCGTGACTGATTATAAAGAATCCTTGTTTCATAGGTGATAAAGGTTTTACTTGATAAAGGGAATTAATGAAAGAGAAGAAATAGAAAAATCATCGAAGAAGCAATTCACGTGGAAGTTAAATGCTACAAGATGGGCCCAAAGTCAAGCCAAACTTTGAAGAGATCCAGTGAAGTAAAGAACAAAAGAAAAGAGAAGAATGAAAGAAGGCCCAATCCAGGCGTGATGTGTAGTAAAGAATAAAAGAAAAGAAAGATTGAAAGTTAGAGAATGTGAAGTGAAGCCCAATTCTAATGTCCTAGATGTGTGGCCTACAACTAATAATAAATAAAGTCATTGTCCGACTTGTACTAGGAATGTGTCAGGCGGCTTCTCTCTTTTAAGTGATATAGGTCGGTCTTTGTGTGGTATAAATAAGAGCAAAACAGAAAAATAAGAGGACTGAACATGTAGAGGCTGCAGCTAGGACTGGTGCGTAGGAGCAGAACGTATTCTTTTTGTCTATGGCTTTTCTCTAGCACTGTGACTATTTCTTTCTCTATTCTATTTATTTAGTTTAATGATTAGTATTTTATTTTTATGTTTTCTTTCAATTACTATGAGTAGCTAAATTTATAATTAGGGTTGAGGGTGAAACCTTGTTAAGGATTATTAGTAATATTTATGTGATTTGATTTTTCTCACAATAATTGTTCTTTAATAATTTAAATTGTTCTTACTTCATATCAATTGACTAAGATGGGATTCTAGATATGAGTTCAATCATGTTTTTCTCATGATTTAGGATTTGTCTTAATTAATTGAATGCTTGGTTTATTAATTCTTGATTATAAAATCGGATATATCTTGTGATTTGTTTGACTACGGATACAATTTATGATTTGATTTTATACTTAAGAAGCGAAGAAGAACATGCTTTTGATTTTTAAAATAAGGGTTTAAATGATGATATTTTCCATGATAACAAGATTGATTTCTAGATTATCATGTAGTGAGTTGGGAAAAATTAATGATCATAAATATATGCTGATATGACTTACAAGGTGGATTCCAAAACCTTAATTCCTTTCTCTTGATTGTTTACATCTTTTTATTGCTTTATATATTTTTCTTAGTTTAACTATTTGCTTAATTTTATTAATTGCTTAGTTTATTTTATTGTAACCAACCAATTTTTATTTAAATTAGATTAGGATTAATTTGGTTAAGGTTTAATTAATTTTCCTACATTCATACAAGTCTCTGTGGGTTCGACCTTGCTCTTGTCCAACTATACTTCGGTACGGTTCGTACACTTGCGAGTATTTTAAAATTTCATAACATGATGTAACTGTTACTATAAAATTTTTCCCTCATATTGTTGGATTAAAAGACTCCTCTCCAAAGCTAACGAATGAAGTAGCTAACAGCTGGAGGTTTATCCTGTTTTATCTTACTTTACCACTGGGCTATTTTTTGCAGAAACACCTTACCGCTAGGTCATTTTCTGCAGAAACATTTTACTGCTGAGTTATTTCTTACGGTATGCCTTTTAATTGTGTTAACGTGTCTGCTATAGGGATTGTTTATAGGCTACTCTTGTCAATTCCAATCTAGGCTCAAGGCATAAAATATAGTGGATTCCTTGGATCTTCACCAATAGCCTTTAGGATGTGTGTCGAGCCCATCGTCGAGTTTCGGTTTAGACCCCCCAACCCATCATAAATCTCATTTATTGAAAATGAAACTTTTTCGCCCCCGACACTTTGTAAAGCTTTCTAAATTTTCTTAACAGAATTATAAGTTGTATCATAATAATCATAGAAATGATCGGCAAGAAAATTCAAAAGATAAGAGCGACAATTATATTAATCTTTTATATACTTGTTTATTTTTTTTTTATGGAGACTATATTCTTCCTCACTTATCTCATCGATAGGAACTTTTGATGGATTCTTGTCAGTGAGGATGTAGGAGACTTTGAGAAGACTTAAGTAGAAGAGGACCTTTCCTTTCCACCTCTTGAAGTGAGCCCCCTTAAAGCGAAAGGGCTTGTTGAGATCTCCCATAGGCTCATTTGGTTTCTCTTGTGTAGGCTCCATGTGATGAATCTCCTTAAAATTGTTAGTGCAAACACAATGATAATAGAAATAACACAAAGAGAAACTAAATAATACTTCTGAATTTTATTAATTTAAAGAGAGAAATTACACAACACTATTTGGATTGAGGCGTGGTACTTGCTCTCTTTAAGGAGATTCAAGCCCTTGGTTGGCTAAACTTTGTAATCGGTGCAAACCTTCTCTAACCTGTCTCCCCCAGGATACAACAGTCCAACAAGTGTCGTATGGCTAGAACGACCTCTGCACAAAATGTTTAAGCCCAAAACTCCACCAGAAAGAAAACCATTCTTTGCGAAGAATCTCTCTATTTTTTTTTTTTTTTTGGTGTATATTGCAGTAACTTAGATTGGGTCTTAATGAGTCTATTTATAGGCTCAATGGGCCTCACGAAATTACTACCCAATTTATTCTGATTAATTAGGTCCATTATTCTACTATAGTGGGTGTTATAAGATTAATTGTTGGATATTAATTCTTGGACACCTCCACCCTTCACCTCCCCCCTTGTGCACGTATCTAGCCCAATATCTAAGATAATTCATGTTAGCCCATTAATCACCACAATTAAAAAGAATAAAATAGTCTCTCTCTTTTTTAATGTGGGATTAAACATTTTCACTAACTTCTCATCTTCCATATTCACTCCCATATCTTTACATTTATGTTAAAACATTTATTCATTTTAATTATTTAATATTAAAATGCTCCAACATGAATTATTTGTATATAATGGGTTGAATGAATTATAGATTTGAATGATTATGGATTTTAATTTTTTGTTTTTGAATTTTTTTTTTTTTTTTGTTGAATAACTTATTTACTTGTTTTTTTGGATTGGTTCTGTTTTTGTTTGGGTTATTTTTTATGTTATCTAATTTTTATTCTTGTTATTTTTTTTAGGAGGATACAGATTATGTTTGAGGGGCATGATTATTTTTGAAGTAATTCTATGTCTACAATATTTTTACAATAAATTTTATGTGACAAACTATTATTAGGAGGTAAAAAAATTATGCCAACATTGAGCCCAAATTAGAAGTTGTAACAGTTTACCACTTAGAATTTGTTGTGAAAGTATTGTAAAAATGTTGTGGACGTAACATAACTCTTATATTTGTTGAACCTAAATTCTTGTTATTCTTAGATTAAAGTGCTCAATACTTTTTTTCGGATGGTTGTGGGGCCCAACAATTCGTGGACCAGGCCCATTTGCCCTTAGAGAGTCCGAGGGCCCAATCCGAGGAGAACTGTGGCCCAAGCTCCATGACGCAGAGCACAGACCAATTTTGGGAGGCAGCCGAGGACAGTCTAGTCCTCGGCAGGCCCATAATCCGCCCAGAATAAAGGGATAAATTCGTAAGGAAATCCAAAATACCTTGGGGCGATTACCCTAAATACCCTTCTGGATAAGGCCCAATGCCTGACAGAACCGTACTCTGCAGCTTTATCAAGTCATCCCCAACAATTCCGGGATTAGACTGATGGGACCAATGTCAGTATTTGTAAAGACTGACCCTACACGTGGACGAAGGACATCGAATGCACGCTAGTATAAAAGGAGAAGTAAGTGAATCCAGTGAGGGGGGAGAAAAAAGGAAAGACTTCATGAATAAGATCGCCGGAACGATTCATGCACAGAACAGAGAAGGTCCTCCGTTGGACTGCCGGAAAGGACCACAAGGGTCCTCGGATCAAGTCCGAGGAGCCCATTCTCAGAAGTGGCAGCATGGCGGGGCTTTAAACATTTAGGCCCAGTCCATTTTCCACAGGGACCTTTCTGAAATCCAGACCGGACCATCGCCCCGTGACCAAGCCCAAGCTTTTCAAGCCCACTCTCTACAAATCGTATTGTGAGGGATCTCTCCCGCGTGAACCCAAAAATGTCACTGGGCCGCGCAGGAATCGTGTCCTTACAATTGGCGCCGTTTGTGGGAAAGCATGCGCGCTTGGCGCAGGTGGCGGTGGAGTCAACTCTCTACTAAGCAAAAATTCACGGAGCTTCCTCCGTCTCCTTTGACGTGCAGCTGTTGTTCCGACATAAACTTCTGCTAGGGGCTACGCCTTGCAGCGCCCATGGCGTAGGCAGCCCTAGGGGCTCTTGGCCTCAAGCCGGCTCTCCCCGCCCTGATCTAGGGGCTTACATCCGAAAAACAAATCTCACAAGCTTTGGACAGAACCAAGGTCTTGCATGGTCCTCGGACTCAAACCTATGGGGAAACCAAGTACAAGAGATGAAAATCAAAAGCTTTGGACAGAACCAAGGTCTTGCATGGTCCACGGACTCAAGCCTGTGGGGAAACCAAGCACAAAAAAACAAATCTCACAAGCTTTGGACAGAACCAAGGTCTTGCATGGTTCTCGGACTCAAACCTATGGGGAAACCAAGTACAAGAGATGAAAATCAAAAGTTTTGGACAGAACCAAGGCCTTGCATGGTCCACGGACTCAAGCCTGTGGGGAAACCAAACACAAAAAATAAATCTCGTAAGTTTTGGACAGAACCAAGGTCTTGCATGGTCCTCGGACTCAAACCTATGGGGAAACCAAGTACAAGAGATGAAAATCAAAAGTTTTGGACAGAACCAAGGCCTTGCATGGTCCACGGACTCAAGCCTGTGGGGAAACCAAACACAAAAAATAAATCTCGTAAGCTTTGGACAGAACCAAGGTCTTGCATGGTCCTCGGACTCAAACCTATGGGGAAACCAAGTACAAGAGATGAAAATCAAAAGTTTTGGACAGAACCAAGGCCTTGCATGGTCCACGGACTCAAGCCTGTGGGGAAACCAAATACAAAAAATAAATCTCATAAGCTTTGGACAGAACCAAGGTCTTGCATGGTCCTCGGACTCAAACCTATGGGGAAACCAAGTACAAGAGATGAAAATCAAAAGTTTTGGACAGAACCAAGGCCTTGCATGGTCCACGGACTCAAGCCTGTGGGGAAACCAAACACAAAAAATAAATCTCGTAAGTTTTGGACAGAACCAAGGTCTTGCATGGTCCTCGGACTCAAACCTATGGGGAAACCAAGTACAAGAGATGAAAATCAAAAGCTTTGGACAGAACCAAGGTCTTGCATGGTCCACGGACTCAA